>NC_051184.2:137493274-137733273 GCF_013339695.2 Rhipicephalus sanguineus
GGGAAAACCTATATTGCTGAAAAAATCCCTAAAATATACAATACTACACGGGAGCGCCATACATCTCTACGAGTCGCTGGAAAAGTAACGACGCTTTCTTATGATCTCCTATTGGCATTCGATACTTTGTCTCACAATATGCTTTGTGGTGAAACAACAATTCTGCGCTCAATTTTACAATCCTTTTTTATAACATTCTGCCGAGTCTGCAAGCACAGTAAACACGCATTACATGGCTAGGTATTTGGCACTAAGCCTGTCAAAAAAGTATGGAGGTCGATGACCGAGCAGTTTGGAAGAAGGGGCGCAAACATAGAAAAATGTGTGAAATCACTCATGCTCAGGCACATGCAGATTGGCGATGCGGTTCAAGTAAAGTGCATGCTTGCGCTCATTTCCCAGGGAATATATAGGAGGTACATTTGTGAAAATTAAAAGGGGGTGTTTTTGTTTTAAGCGGAAGGAGTCTTAATGTCGAGCATCCGCCGTGTCCCTGCGCTCGCCCGTAAGTCCGCTTCCCTGAGCCGCGCGCTTCAGTGGGGCAACGGAAAGATACGGCGGCCACGCCGGTGGTGAGATCGTATACAGCTTTGTGTTTTTTCATGTTTTGCGCGCATTCGTCGGATTTCTGCAGTGCCGCCGAGAAAGCTTTTGGATGGTTCTTTTAGAAGTATACTGTTATAGTATCATAAAAGTGCATAACAAACACTGGGGTAACTAATGTTGTTCTATTTTTTTTTGTATTTGCAGTTCGCTTAGGCGTGACTCTCGTCAATCGTGCCTGGAAGCCTTGTGTTGCTTCGGCTTCGTACGCTTGGCTCTCTGGCAGAGGTGAACGTTATGCCAGAGGCCCATGTGCTGTGCAATGTCAGTGCGCGTTAAATAACACCAGGTGTTCAAAATTTCCTGAGCCCTCCATTACGGCGACCCTTATAATCAAACCATGATCAAACCGTGGTTCTGGGACATAAAACTTCAGATGTTGTTATTATTAGACGTGAACATTGCTCCTGGGATGGCTTTGCCAACCGAGTGCCTGGCATCCGCGGGTTGCCTTTCAGCCGCATCCCTCGGAAGCACGCAGCATAAGCATTACGAATGGCGCGTATACTGTTTCCTTGCCATATTTTACACGAAGGTACAAAGGAAAGTGTAAGCGGTAGCTATCTTAAAGAGTGGTGCATCCTTACGATAACTGCGTGAAAATGCATCGCACGCAGCGCGAATGGCGAGAAAGCGAGCGAACGTGAGGATAACTCCTTGGCTGCGTGTTTTGACTGTGTCCCTGTCCACTCCTGATGACGCGTGGCTAATGATGTCAACAGGACGCGCGGACGGACCGTTGTGACGTGGTGTGGCCATATAAGCAGTGGCTCACGTGCACAGGATGACAAGATCTGTATAGACGCGAAGAAGGCACAACGTGTTCGCCTGAAAAGAAGTGATAATGTCCAATTTACCGTTCATCGAATGAAGTTACAAGCCTATTCAATGCAATAATATCTGGGGTTTTACGTACCACAACCACGATATCATTATGAAGCACGTCGTCGTTAAGGGCTCCGGAAATTTCAACCATCTGGTGCTATTAACGTGCACTGACAACTCACAGCACACGGACCTGTAGCATCTCCACTCCATCGTAATGCGACCGCCGCGGCAGGAATGGAATCCGCCACTTTCGGCCCTGCATCAGAGCACCGTAGCAACTCTACCAAGGAGGCGATCCCTATTCAATGCAACAATATACCGTCCTCGACTTGTCCGGTTACCGTAAATGCATACGATGGTAATACCCTCCCGAGACTGCATCAAACCTGATCTAACCTTCAGCCTGATACAAAATACGCCGTTCTTATCTCTCGCTAACGAACGTAATGCCCAGACGAATGCCACTAGACAGCAGTCAAGCTGCAGCCTGATTGGAAAACGCAGTCCGAGACTACTGTATGGGATCTCGAAACTCAGTCGTTGACCCTTCTTAATGGGTAAGCTTGGCTTGCGCTGACGCGCGTTATCAGAGTTAGCTAAAGCGCAGACTGCACTCTCGGCAGCCAGCAGGGGCATCCCTAACTAGGCCGGGTGCGTGAAAGGCGAGTCGCTTTTTACTGACAGTTGCGATGGCACGGGGTTGGACTCGCTAACGAGCGTGGAGCGACAGCCACTGCAGGTGGCGGCGGGGCGAGGCAGAGGGAGAGCTTCAATTGCAGGGCTATCAACCACTGCGTTCGCCCTTGTACATTCCATTGCGAGCATTCATTCTATTTCTGTCCGCGGTTGGATAATGAGCTTCCGACATGCCACACCAGTTCGACCCCCCTCCTCTGCACGAGTGTCGAGTGCCCCGTTAAATGCTTTTTTTTTCTTTTTTTGATATCGTTTTTTTTTCTTCCGCTCTTGTAACCGCACTGCATTCCATTTTTCAACATCTATGCTGCTCTGGACTGTTCTTTATGTATCGCTCAGATGCGCTGCGCATATGGCTATGACGGCGAGAATAATTTAATGTTTCGTAGGACATGCAGCCTATGGTTTGCACAGGTAATGCCCCCGCATAATGTACACATCGACGATGAGACCACTTTCACAAAGCCCTCGTTTAGCTTGCCCTTCCGTGTGCGCAATAATTCATGCGGATTTCGCTTCGGCGCAACGCGATTAACAAAACGCGAGCCACCGAGTGGATAAAGAAGGCAAAATGATTGCGAATAGACCGTAGGCGGTGCTCTGAGCTTTGGTACGCGAGAGCCTTTGAGTGCACTGTTTCTAAATCTTCATATTAGGTACGAATTTAACGTGCCCATTAGCGTCGCCTCAGGCTTCCCTGTAAAAGCTCGCCATAATTTCGAATTCATTACATTCGTAGCACTTACGACACCGTAGCGCCTACCATCTTAGAAACACTGACACCCTCTCGCCAAGAACGGAATCTAAAGTGTGGATTCCGCAAAGGCCTGAAAAACACGGCGACATGCAGGGAACGTATGCAGGTGCAGGCAAAGTGCTACATTACGATACCGCTATACATACGGACACCGTTGAGGCGCTGCTTTGTACTTTCGTGCAAAGGATTCTGCCGACGTATATAAGGTTAATTGCATTAACAACCTGCGTTCTTAAACTAACGCTGTGTAATGAGAAAGTTGTAAGAGCTGAGCACTTGACTCCTCTGAGTCTATTGGAAGAACGGGTAACTATTCCCCTAGAAAGTCGAGGCACTTGATGCCATAGTTAAGTTTAGTTTTGCTTTGAACTCCGTTAGACCGACATTTACAAAAGTTGGCGGGGGAGACGAAGATTCGACCCAACCGAGCACGTGAGCCAACTTCTGCTGATTTCAGGAGTGACATAGCAGTTATCAAAGCGAAAGCCTTAATTCATCATAAAACGCGAAAAGTCGCCGTGGCGTCGTCATCAAGAAATGGTCTAAAAACAATAAATGCACTTAGGCTGACGCATGTAGTTCTTTTACCTCCTTTTGTGGGCGATCTTCAAATGACCTTGAGCCGGAAGCCGAACTACAAGCAAGAAACAGAGAAGCGCGAAGGGGAAAGGCAGGGATGTTAACCAAGCACGTACTCGGTTCGCAACCCAACACATCGGGAGGGTAAAGGCGAATACATAATTAAATTAGAGAATAAGAAAGAACAGGAAAAGTGACAAAGACACGCTTAGTGTGAGCACACAGAACACGAGCACACGCTAGCAGTTCACAAACGTTCGCCAAGTCCAGTGGACACCAGGACGTACAATATGAGTTTTGTTGCGTTGTGCACGTAAGAATACCAGAAGGGTTTCCTCCAAAATTGGTCTTCCATCAATGTGGCGTAGTTTAGCCCCTAGAGCGCATCGCTGTGTCTTCAAGGATGAGCAGTGGCACAAAAGGTGTTCACATGCATGCTCACATCGCAGAAGTCGCATGCCGCCTGTTCAGCGCCACTACTACGAAGAAACAATAGACGTTCGGTTATGCCACGCCCAGCCGCATGCGACACATTAAAGAACTCCATCGAGCAAAAAGGCAAATCCCTGTTTTTCATTCTACCACAACGTGCTCGTTGCCCCAACGCAGGTGGCTGGGATAATCCAGCTGCGATAGTTGAATCATCCAAGCCGCTTTGGCTTCCCAGATCTCCAATGTTGTGTGTGTTTAACGTTACCGATTACATTCCAGCCATTACAGTTGATTAGAAGAAAAGAAATGAAAGTAGGGATCATTTTACTAGCTAGCTGTAACACCGATCCAACCGACGCAAAAAGTGATTTTTAGTTCACTTCAGTTCATTAAAATTTGCATCACAATTAGTAAAATACTGTTAAAGCAACGATTAATATCTTCTGTGCTTTCGCTGGTCAAATTGCCTGTAGAGGCATAAACGAGCCCCTCGTACAAAATACCCCGTCCTTCGTTCATAGCTAGTGTATGTGCGGCCCGTATTTTGTGCAGTAAGTGGTATGCGGCTATGGTCATCTAATACACAGTGCTAATTTTCTATGCGCCTGGATCAGAGATGAAGTGGCGTCCCGCAGCAGACGATGACTTTCTCGCAAACTGCGCCGCGATGTTCCGTGAAATTCGACGCTACTACAGCTCGCCTCCAGTAATAAGCCAGCGCGCACCGGAGCGTATAACGGTGGTCATCCCAACGTTATACGGCGTAGTCGTGCATCGCATCACTTTCCGGTCAGCAGTCGCGCTCGGCCACTTTCGATGCTTCGATTATTGAAAAACTCTGGTCAAACTATGGTGACCCGGAATGATGAGCCCTACTGTGCGCATGCCGGTCGCAGTGAAACCGAAGCAGCAGGCGGGGCAGTTGAAGCGGACCAATGCTGCCGTGTTAAGTGGACCAGAGAATTCCGGAACGATATGAATTATCGAGCGCACATTGTCGACGCTATGACTCCGTCACGATAGAGTGATTTCGTAAGCCAATTACTGGGAAACGGAAAAACTTTGGGAGAGAGTGAATACTCCGCCGGGGCAAAAAAAAAAAAAGAAAAACTCGTTGTTGTCAGTCAGCGCTTGGTCCTGTCCCTTCTTAATCCCGTTGTACCGCTGTCTAGCCGTAGTTAAGCTTGTCTTCTCCCGAACTCGACGAACGGGGAGTGGGGGGGGGGGGGCGCTGCCGCGAGACCTTGCCCCCCCCCCCCAAATGGCGATCCCTGCGCACGCCTAAGGTACAGTACAGTCAGGATTCCGCGCTTTTCGGCTGCACGTTGTTATCTCCGCTTTGGCAGTCGAAAACGAACAAAAGAAGTAAAATCAGCTGATCGTGCACGATAGTCATGCGCGACAGCAGAACGGGTGTGCGAATGCATGGCAAAGCGGGGCAGGAAACAATTCACGACTGATGCGACCGCTAAATCAGGTGTGTAAATTCACTATACGGTATGCGCGCATCTCGATGGAATTCACTGCGGTGTATTCTTTTCGCCCTCTACCGCACTCTTTCGATCTTCACTTTTAAAAGTGAAGCTCTGTAAGCCAGCCGTAAAATGTGCGCGTTTCACGAAAAGACATGCGCAGTAGCGATAACCCCAGAGCGACTATCGCTAAGCCTAGCCCAGCGACGGAGACACCTCGCGCAACCGGGTGGCGCCGCATTTTCGCCGCTCGATCAGATACAGCCATGGGACGCACAAAGAAAGCACGTTCTCCCGAAGAAGCATCAGCGCATCGTGAGGCGAGGTGTGTCGCTGTACAAGAACGGCAGCGACAGCGACGAGCAGATACAGAATATGTGGCCAAGGAAAGGGAGAATAGACGAAGACAAGATACTGCCGATCGTCGTGAGTGGATTGCTGCGCGTATGCGGTCTAATCTTGCACTCTGTGCAAAAAATAAAAATAAAAAAATGCCATATTTCGCCATTTTTTACCGGGGCCTCGTCGTCCCTTTGTTGTAGTCCAAACTAATTACAATATATATTGCTTTGGAGTTCATATTTGTTTTGTTCACACTATCATTGAAGCGGCAACTTCTTGTATGCAGGAATCTTACAATAGCGGTGTTCCGAAGGCAGATATATGGAACCATATAGTTTCTACGCAGGAGCCAAGCCTGCTATTTTGAACGCCGCATTTCGATGGAGGCTATCCCACATGAAAATAGCATGCAAACTTCCACCTGGAAATAACCAGTTCCAGCTGGATTTTCAGCTGGATTTCACACACTCAGTTCGAAAATTTCCATTGCCAACTGAAAATAATTGGAAATAGCAGTTTCCAGTTGGAAGCGACATCCAGTTTACCCAGTTCTTGAGCTGGAAATAATTCCTCCTGCTGGAAAGTGCTGGAAGGAACAATTTACAACTGTAAGCGAAATCCAGCGAGGTCAATTTTCAAGCTAGAATTAAAGACTCCTGCTGGAACGAACTGGAAGTAGGATATTCCATGTAAAAACAGGATCCACCTCAGCTTCTCAGCATTGGAAATAGCGTGTATTAGCGCGGTACATAAAGAAAGGAACACGACACAGACGAAGAGAGAGGCAGGCGCTATTATGTACTATCACTCTTAAAAAAAAGAGAGTCAAAAGGGAGTGACGTCTGCTTGACTCTCTTTGTGGCAGCCGATGACCACCTTTTTTTCTAAGGGGAGTCACAACGCTCTGGTCGACGCTCCTGAATGAAATAGATGACTCCCTTGCTCCAAGGGAGTCAGTGATGGTTCTGCATATACAGGGTGGGTTGTTTTTTAAAGAAAGCTTCACTGGCTGCGACCAAGATACAGTTCGCTGCTTTGGCTTGTCGTATACCGAAAACTTTTGGTTGAGAATATATAGCATGCGATCATGAAATGTGGAATTACGTGCGTATTGTGTTATGGCTTCAGTTACAATATTGCTGAAACAGTGCGTCGAAAACGTCTACAAGTAAACAGGGTTCTTAAAAAATCTTCCCCCAAGCGAAACATTGAGAGTTATGACAACGTTTGACAATGGCAGCGCTGACAAATTTGCGAATCTTTGCACGTTTGCAAGCGAGGTTTGTAGATTCCTACGACAGAAAGTATGGCAGAAAACATACGCTTATTAGTGAAATGGACGTGCATGGTGTTGAACGCACTGGCGATCGGGAACACATCTAACTCGACGGCCGTAAAAACATGTGCCGCAAAGCTGGCATGATAAGAGCGCAGACCGGTTATCAAGGCGACGCTTTACCGCGTCTCCTAAAGAGCGACAATACTACCATAATTATAGCGCGCGTGGTCATCATTTCTGCCCGCCACAGCTAAACTATATCTGCACGATAATCCGCGCGGGCCGCCAAATCGCTCAGCAAACGTTGAGCACAGCTAGGCACGCACACACGGCCTCACCGCACTCTCCCTAGCCCCTAGAGCGGGGGATGCACGTTCACCTGCGCCCCCTCCCACCGTACAGCCCTTACAGACACACACAGGGCACGCTTCGCCTCCTCCACCCTGATATTATTCAATAGAGCTTTAACTATGCATGGATGTGTGTTCTATAGCACCAAAACAAAAACCGAAACCATGTATGCGTCTGTGGAGGCTACTTTAATCAAAAGCCGAAGCCATCAATACAAGACAGCCATTTTGGCGTCGTTACACGGCATTGTTTGTGATCCGTCTCGTTGTGGTCGTTATTTAGTCTGAGGTGTGATTGCAAGTGATCGTCTTGCGCGACTCATATCCAGCTTTTGTGGATGGATGGATGGATGCTATGAGCGTCCCCTTTATAACGGGGCGGTGACATGTCTGCCACCAGGCTCGAAGGCGAAAAAAAAGAGAAAGAAGAAAAAAAGCTTCCTTGTTTCATGTTGTCCTAATGCCTTATCTACATTGATTAAACCTATGTTATTATACCAAAAAATATAAATTCACGGTCCATCTCTCTGCCTCTTAAGGCAGAATGACCTTATTTTCCCCCATTATTTATTTTTTGTACTTTATCTCTACTTTTCTGCCACCAATACTCTAACCGTCTCTTACTTATTTCTATCGCGGACGTGTTCAGCTTTCCATTGTTGTCCCTAAAACCCAAGGCTTCATGTAGACTCGTGCCCACACGTATACCTGGGTGAATATCGCCACATTCAATCAGTACATGTTCCATCGTTTCCTTAGTTCCCCCGCAGCATGTACAATGTTCTTCTTCGTTACTGAATCTCGCTTTATAACTACGCGTTCTAAGGCAGCCCGACCTTGCTTCAAACAGTAAAGCGCTTCCCCTTGAATTATCATAAAACCTTTCCCTCCTTATTTCGTTTTTTCCTTTTCGGTAGTTACTCAGAGCCGGCTTCTTTTCCATCGCTGTCATCCAATAAGTCCTCTCCGCCTCTCTGACCTTCCGCTTAATGCTCCTTGTTGCCATATCGCCCGCACTGCCAGCCGTATATTTACTGGTGAGCCTCCTAGTTCTTTTTCTCCACTGCGTGTCAACGCTTTTTCTATACAAATACCTGAACACATCACAGCCAGCGCCCCTAACGGCCCCGGCGCGAAGCTAGCACGTTTGCATTGGAACTGGCGAGTTTTACCCGAATAATTAAGTGTAGAGGGTGAATGTTGAAAAACGCAGACCACAGAGCGCTTCTGGGAACCTAAACGGACGAGAAGACTGCAGCGATCATGTTGCAGTAAGCTTCAATTTGGTTCCCAGAGCAGTTAAAGATTGTACAATGGGAGTCTAGGAAAACGGCGAAAAATGTGGCCTGTTTTTCGAGACAAAAACGGTCACTGCCGTAAAACTAAGCAAGTTATGGTAATGATCAGGAAATCACATGTAGTCCTAACAATCAGCTTTCGTTTGAAGCCAATCTCAACTTGCCGCAATTGGCATAACATTGTTCCCTAACGCGTTTTATGAAGCGCGGTCGTTCAAATGTTTGTGGTAAATTGATAAACCCTTGCTTGCCACAGGCGACAAGGCATCCACCGTGGCCGAGTGAGCTAATCGCTCAAGTTCAGAGCGCGGCGTAACCGCGCCGTCGTCACAGGTTCTATTCCTGGCGACGGACCAGCATTTGTTTTTCAGCCCGTGACATAGTTCTGCAGCTTCGCACAGGATGTCGCCGCCGAAACAAAAAAGAGCTTTCGTTTCGGTTTTGGTTCTTGACTGTAATCTTGAGCTGCCGTTTCTTTTTCTCTTTATTTTATGACTTTTTTAGTGTATGTTTAAACACTCCACGCGTATCACATCGTTCAGATCTACATCTGTAATCCTTACTTTATTCTTTTATAAACGTCCTAAGGAACAGAACGCCCGATCAAGCTATGGTGAACAAAGCTCTTTCGAACTTTTGTACGCGTATTGTAGTGGAAACTTATTTCTCCCTTCTCATGATGTCGTTACGATCTTCTCAGTTACCTACAATTCAGCAACGTAAAGGAAGCGAACTAAGCTTAGACAAGCGAGGCATAGTAATTAAATGACAAAGTTAGGCGTTTTTGCGGTTGCTTTTTACTTTAGGGCTAACGCAAGTGTTTGTCGTAATCTTAACGAACGAAGGGGAATTTTTCGAGGGGTTCTTTTTTTTTGTTAGACACTACTAATGAAAGCAACAGATAGTTAAGCTAATCAAAGAATAGGAAAAATTATTTGTTCATTTTCAAACAGCAGTGCAATGATTTCGCCCTAACTTAAATGAAATCAAAATCGCCATCTCGACAAGCATCAGCGGACGGCTCATATACCCTTCTGTATGCTGCGCTTTCAACTCGAAGAGACTGCGCGAAATCCCCTTTCCTACCTGGAGTGGCTGTGTTCTCTTACAGCACCATTTTGTAAAGTTACGCGAGACTGCATCTGAGTTAGCTGCCTGCAGCTTTACTTCATTTGTTGCTATCGCACTCATTGCATCGTCCTTGCGGTGAAACTGGGATTTTTATTCATCTATTCACATATCTATCGCTCTACTTGAACAGAAAAAAAAAACAGCATGCCTTCTCCTTTAAGATCGCATAGCACTGTGCGCTGCATCGGATAGGTCCGTGTGATATGACTTGTGTGGATCAAAGCTTTCGGAAAGTCCAGGGACTGGTGCTCCCAGTTACAAAACGAAAATCCTGTGATTCAGCAGCTTTTCGCACGCACTCGCAGCCCACCTCAACGTACCGCAATAAGATGCCATTTTAAAAATATGTAAATGAAAATGTGCGCAGCATGTACTGGTTGCGCAAGACTGGAACCGAAAGCGGAGCTAGCGTTCGACCTAGCTTCTTCTAAGGTTTTGCTGGTAATACCAAGCTGTTGCTAGAGGTGCAAAGTTTTTGCTAGTATACTATTATAGGATATGGCTAGGCTTGGATAATCTATTCTTCTCAGGTTTCGGTCGGTTCTCCAGACTACGCACTTGTTGCGTGGTTCTGAAGGGGAAATGTCGTGTCGCTAGTAGTTACGTGATGGGATCTTAGTCACGTGAGAGAGAAAGTACATCTTTATTAGAGTCCAGTGCAGACGCTGAGGTTGCCCCGCGCCACCCGGTTGTTCCGAAGTTTTTGGCGCCAACACGTCACGTCAATAGTTACCTGACGTTACGGTATTTTAGTGGCGAGAGTAATTTCTTGATTTTACGTGATTTCTAGTCACGTGGCTAGTTGTTACGTGATTGTAGTCACAAAGTAGATGTGCGATGTTACGTGATTTTCGTCACGCGACAATTGCAGGCCTGGTGTACAAAAAATTGTAGTCGCAGGAAACAACAACCCATCATCGATATCACATATATTCTACGACTACGAGAAATTCACTTTCGTTTCTCGAAAGAGCAAGCGAAGCTGCACTCGTGCACTTTTTATCACGCTTCAAAATTGTTTGGGCTTCTACGATTTTTTTCTGGAATTTTTTGTATGCTTCACTTGCTCTATTCTTTTTTCTTTCCTGGTGAAGAGCGCATATATATTGCTGTAAGTTTGAAAATATAGTCAGTTTTAAGTTCAGCGCTGTGTGTGTTTTCCAATGTCGTCCTCATTCCTTGCGCTGTGAAACATCGAATTATGGTCTACAGCGCATTTTTGCAAACAGAAAGCAGCTGTTTTCACTTTTGCATTCCGTTCCTGCTCTTTGGAAGGTGGGGTCACTTGCAAGGAGCGTTGCAAGGAGAGTTTGACCGTAGAATCTTTATAATAGCTATCGTATCACGGGCTAGCCGCCGCGCGCTGTGGCTGAATGGGTTAATCATCCATGCTGGCTGTTTGCGCGCAATCGCTGGGGCCTTGGTTCGAATCCCAATGCGGATTTTTTTTTTTTTTTTGTCTCTCAGAATTGCTTATGCTTGCCGCGGTGGTACAGCAGTTACGGTGCTCGGCTGCTGACCCAAAGGGCACAGGTTTGACGGCGGCTCCAGCATTTTTGAACATGGCGAAAATGCTAGAGGCTCGTGTACTTGGTTTTAGATGCACGTTACGAACCTGAAGTGGTCGAAATTTCCGCAGCCCTCCTCTACGGCATGCCTCATAAACGTAGAACTCACGTAGAACTAAACGTAGAACTCCAGCAATTATTATTACTAGTACAACGCTGTTGAAGATTTAGTTGCTTGTTTTTTTTTCGCTGGAGCATTGCAACCAAGATATTTGCTGCAGTTTGGGTTTCGCTTTTGGAAATGGAGCAAGTAAACTTCTAATGTTTTATTTTTTATTACCACACAACCCATTACTTAATAACGAAGAAAAGGAACCCAGATTTTAGTTAACCTCAACCGACCGAGGCCACCTAGGAGTCCAGAGGCCAGGCCCGTAGCTAGGGGGTATGTCCCAAGGGCCCGCCTCCCCTCCCAAAAGTTTGACGGATGCGGTGTTTTATTGACAAGAATAATGAGAATAGGTGTTTCTCTCAAACTGTCAAGGCCTTCAGCAAGCGCCCCCTCCCTTTACCCCCCCCCCCCCCCGCCCTCGCTGACTGGCGCAGGCCGGCAGCGGGGAGCGGTGGGCACGGAACAGACGGCGGAACGGTAGGCAAGCAGACTCTGAAGCGAGCGCGGCCGTGCGCGCCGTTGCCATAGCAACGACGGAGAGATCTTCAACCGGCTGCTTTGCTGCTGGCTTGCGTTTCCTTTCTTGAATTCTCGGCACTCGCCACTTTCCAATGAAGAATGCTGTCTCACGCTCATAACGTGCACGCCATTTGTGACCTGGAAGTGCCGGGCGCGCGGCGATAATGCAATAGATAGGCATGCGCGCTATCAGGACTGTTTTTGTGAGGCGAAACAACACTCACTCAACACGTTCTTTAGTGTACGCTGCTTTCCTGAAAAGCATAGGTAATTTCATAGAGAATATTAGCCGATTACACACTGCCTTTGTTGCCGCAACGCCACTTCACGCCGTTGAAAGAGTAATAAGAGGGAGTAACAAAGAGGGAAGTCCAGGCATGGACACATGCATGTTGTCTTTACTGATGACTTTCCCTTAACACGTACCCATGTTAGCAGCAATGTACAACAGAGTGAATGAAAACAGCGAGGAAGAAGACTTCAAAACTAACAAACGCTTTTCGCTTTACAGTTCTGCTTACCGATTCAATGAGCCGAGTATTCGACGCTCACTAGATTGCCCTCCGCGCTGTGTTCCCGAGCCAAGCCTAATTACGGTTCATCAAACTAACGAACAGATAAAGCTCGTCTTGCTTGTTCGCCTCACGTTTATGACTAAGTGGTCGGTAATGCACTCTATATATATATATATACCCCATAAAGTGGACGGTAGGATGACCGCCGCCGTAGCTCAGTGGTAGAGCATCGGACGCGTTATTCGAAGGTCGCATGTTCGTCCACTTTACTTTCTTCACATTTATATTCTAAATACTACAGATAACACCCCCTATACTTTCCTTAGCGTTATTGTCTGTTAGTTCTCATTAATATTCTGTCTTACAAAGAAAACGAGCCCTTAAGAGTCATCTTCTTTCCTTCATATATATATATATATATATATATATATATATATATATATATATATATATATATATATATATATATATATATAATGTGTGTGTGTGTGTAGAGAATGCCTTGCGGGTAGTACTCACTGAAAAAAGAAAAGATGCCTTTACTAACACCGCCTACGTAGGTCAGTGTCTTGCGAAGCCCATGCCACAGCCCCAGCGGTACGGAATGCCTTTTTTCCGGTTTTTGATGTGTGCTACATGGAAGTTCATTCAATGTAGAAAGCGCCGCTCGCATGCGCCGTTGCTCGACATGCGTTCACTAGTAGTCGCGAAGGCAACGCCACCTCTCAACGTCAACTCCTTTTACTCTTTTATAAGCACAGAATAAAGCGAGAATGCCTAATAACGTGTGGATTAATTTTAAACGCATTTTTTTCTTTAGTAAATAGCAGCGGACTGCGTACAGCATTCTGCACATCTCATTCGTGCACTATGAAGGCTTGCCCGTCAGGCAACGCGACATGCCGTTGTGACTTTCAAAGCGCAATTCAACAATGCAAATCCTAATCATATATTGAAAAAAAAAAGGTCGTTTATTTCACTGTAATTCACAGCCAGGGTCTTGTGACACATTTCGATCGGTTGTCTGTCCCTTTAAGAAAGCACATCGCAAATATGTACAGTGATAGAGTAAGTATTTACTCTAAAAAGGCGTGACCTCACTAATGCTCACCTCATGTTCCACGATCCCAAATATTTGTCAATAAGTAAATATTGAGAAGGTTATTGTGTATACATATTTGAACTTTCTCACTATCAAGGAGGTAATTTCCGCGTCACTACAAAATCCGCCCTAAATGGTGGCTCTGCGCTTTACTCTGCGCTGTACAGCACACGTGTGCGCTGTACAGCGCAGAACCACCATTTAGGGCAGATTTAGGGCCTAATCTAAGAAAAAAAATAACGTGTTATCAGATTGACAGGAATTCAATTCTTTGAGCTATTTCCACTCAGACAAAGCTGAGAGGGAATACCATGTCTAGAGGGTGTTTTCTAAAACTCATGCATCTATAATAGCACTGTGCTATTGATGCGCATTAACCAGACTTCACACCTGTGTGCAGATATCCCTATTACTAAAGTCGAGGCTTCATGCCGGTTATCGTGTCTTCTGAAATATTATTTTTTCTTAGTCGCTTTCGCGCGTATTTCTATTGCAACTTTTATGTTGCAGTAAAATTTAATATTGAATTATATATTTGTTACTATCTATTTTACTATGATTTCCTTATTACAATAGAGACAAAACTACCCGATACAGTGGAAGGGACTTTGAAGGTGGGCCTACACGTTTGAGCCAAAAAAGAATCCCAACCAGGAATGTCTTCGCAGCTTTGACATTCTTATCAAGCCAGAAGATTCCAGGATTCAATACGCGGCTGATATTTGGCTTCATGAGGTACAAAAAAAAGCTCCGGTTTTGAAGACCATCGAGCGGAGCTGTAATCATTCTATTCGACATGGGTCATTTTTCGTTGGGCTTTCAGAGGTAGAAGACTACTGCTTGAAAAGCAGTAGATATTAAGGGGAAAAGCAGATTTCGCTAGGCTATATCTGGCTGAAGACTGGTATTTTTCAGTCACTGCTACGAGCGAAAAACTACTAATCAAAATTCCTGTGCGCATAAACACCATTGTTCTCTTCAAGGGGCCCTGCAACACCTTTCTTAGTTATATTGGAATAGTCTCATTATTGACGTATGACTCTTCACGAGTCATATGCCGCAAAAATTTTTCGAATCCGTCAAGTCTAAGTGGTGTTACCAAATTATAGAGATCACGCTCCGCAGCTTTCTCCCTCTACTCAACGCCGCGAGCGCGCGGAAAGCTGCGCGGGGCCTGAAGGGAGGGAGGACGGAGGTGCGAGGAGGCGCCGAAGAGTTACGTCAGCGCCGGCGGCATTCTTTTTTCTTCATTTTTTTCTCTCTGGCGTCTCGGCGCAACCACGTGGTCTGTGGCGCCACTTCCGGTCGGCTTGCGTGGTCGTCGTCGAGGGGAGCCCATCGCACCGTGTATCGCGCGTGCTTGAAAACTGCGAGTCGGTTTGGTAATGTTGGGTGTGCACCTCGAACTGCCGTAGTGTTTTCATCGCTCTGCCAACCATGGACGCAAACCTACGTGCGCGTTTGGAACGAATGACAGCTAAGATGTGTTTCGACCCCACTCCGATAAACCGCCTCGTCGCACTACTCGCGCTTGAATCGTATTCAACACGGCAAAGCTGCGTGCACCCTTCTCCCAGTGGCGGTACTTCGATGCTGTTTGCTCTTCGAATGCGGGCGCACAGCGAGCAAGGTCGATTCAAATAGGTCGCGAAGCTTCGGGCGAAAAACGGTTCAGAACCTATTGCCAACGACACCAGCAAGGGGAGTTATGGGTGCTGCGATTGAAGCGCGACTGTGTTTGGAGGGAACAAACAGTAATAGCGAAAAACCAAGTTTTATTGTAGACGTAAAGCAATCTTTATGTTTTACAAATTGCATTTATTTCCCGAACAAAATTATGTAGGGGCAATGTGCCAAGAATGTACGACAGTGTTTAATTCTTACGAAAAACCCTTTTCTTAGCGCCCCCTGAAGAGAGGCGCACGTCATTGTCATTCAATGCAGCCCTTGCGGTGCATGGAAAGGCGCGTTCGTAAGTTCGTCTGCGGCAACACGCCCCCTCAGGTGTTCTGGTGTTTCGCACTTGCATGCGTGCTGTCAATTATTGTGGTGAGAATTTGATTTTGGCGTGCGCGAAGTTGCGAGGTGCGTTTCATCGTTGGTGAACGTGTTGGCTACGGTGTTCAACGGCGCGAGGCGGCTAGCATTTCACGCCGAACGCTTTCCTCGGTACTCGCGGAAACGATGTGGTGTTCCAAGGATGCAATAGCAACACGTGCACGCCTGGCGAGCCCTCTCTTCTAGATAAGGTACTGGGGCAACGGTTCGGAGTGGTGTGCTTGCTGGATTTTCATGGATCAGTATTCCTGCTGCCCGGTTTCCTTCGTGAACACGCGGTGCCCACTATATTTCCTGTTATCGGTGAGCAGATCGCTAAGTTATCTGTCGCGCTACAATCACTACACTTCGCATGTATTGACACGTTACACGTAAGGTTAATTTATCGGAACAAAAGGCAAAACATAGTGCAAGTAATGTACGCACTTTTTGTACTTATTATGACATTTGTTGCTCATTGTGTAGGGTGTGTGAAATTTCGTTATTGTGATCATTGAATAAAACTGAAATATCATTATTTTGGCGTGACCAGGCGTCATTTCTTCTCGTTAGAACTGAAGCACACATGCAATGCGCTCTTTAAGTCCCCTGCGCATGTGCGAAACAAATAAGCAACGCTACACACATGAGAGGTACGCTGTTGCCTACTTTATTCACGCTGTGGAAGATGACACGAACGCAGAATAAAAGCTCAGAGAATAAAGTTTCCCTGGTAAAACCAAGGCGAATTGCACGACGGTACACTTAAACACCGCTGCTTAGTCACGGGTCGATATTAGTTTAGCTAGCGTTGGCTTCAAGCGCATTCGCCAAGGGCTTGCCGGCTCGCCGCAGCGCGAGTCGTTAGCGATCAGGGGCCTAAGAAAAATATTTTGAGATCAAATTTCGCGCTAGTGCCAACAAAATGACGTCACTTTTTTACCGGATACTGCGTCACATCCGCTTTATTTTTTGTTCCGCCGGAAGTGTTCCCTCCTCACATAGATGGCGCTAAGCCCATCCTCGCCATGCTGTACATGGCGAGGATGGAAAAAGCGCTAGAAGGTAGCAACATTGGATTTAATTTGTCACACAAACAGGTCGGAGCGATGGTTGAGCAGAAGCTTCCAGGTCTATTTTATGCTGATAATATTGTCTTATTTGCGGACAGTCAAGATGATATACAGCGACTGGCAGATATATGCGGAATGGAGTGTGAGGCTCTAGGACTAGGATTTAGTGCAACAAAATGTGGATTGATGATATTCAATGATCACGGAGACCATACCGTCTTAATACAGGGCCAAAAAATACCGAGGGTAAGCGAGTACAAGTACCTCGGAGTATGGGTAAATGAGGGGGATAGATATATGGAGGTACAAGAGAAAGCATCGGTAGCAAAGGGAAAGAGGAATGCTGCAATTATGAAGCACAGAGCTTTATGGGGATACAATAGGTACGAGGTGCTTCGAGGGCTGTGGAAGGGTGTGATGGTTCCGGGGCTTACATTTGGGAACTCAGTGGTGTGCATGAAGTCAGAGGTGCAATCAGGAATGGATGTAAATCAAAGGACGGTGGGCCGCCTCGCCTTGGGCGCTCAAGGGAAGACGACAAATGAGGCGGTGAAGGGTGATATGGGATGGACAGGCTTTAAAGTGAGGGAAGCGCAGAGCAAAATGAGATTCGAAGAGAGGCTGAGGAAAATGAAGAAGAGTAGATGGGCAGAGAAGGTTTTCAGGTATTTGTATAGAAAAAGCGTTGACACGCAGTGGAGAAAAAGAACTAGGAGGCTCACCAGTAAATATACGGCTGGCAGTGCGGGCGATATGGCAACAAGGAGCATTAAGCGGAAGGTCAGAGAGGCGGAGAAGACTTATTGGATGACAGCGATGGAAAAGAAGCCGGCTCTGAGTAACTACCGAAAAGGAAAAAACGAAATAAGGAGGGAAAGGTTTTATGATAATTCAAGGGGAAGCGCTTTACTGTTTGAAGCAAGGTCGGGCTGCCTGAGAACGCGTAGTTATAAAGCGAGATTCAGTAACGAAAAAGAACTATGTACATGCTGCGGGGGAACTAAGGAAACGATGGAACATGTACTGATTGAATGTGGCGATATTCACCCAGGTATACGTGTGGGCACGAGTCTACATGAAGCCTTGGGTTTTAGGGACAACAATGGAAAGCTGAACACGCCCGCGATAGAAATAAGTAAGAGACGGTTAGAGTATTGGTGGCAGAAAAGTAGAGATAAAGTACAAAAATAAATAATTGGGGGAAAAAAGGTTATTCTGCCTTAAGAGGCAGAGAGATGGACTGTGAATTTATAATTTTTGTTATAATAACATAGATTTAATCAATGTAGATAAGGCATTAGGACAACATGAAACAAGGAAGTTTTTTTTTCTTCTTTTTCTTTTTTTATCCTTCGAGCCTGGTGGCAGACATGTCACCACCCCGTTATAAAGGGGACGGTCATAGCATCCATCCATCCATCCAGCTGGTGAGCAGCCATTTTCTGAACGTATGGGCTTCTATGGAAGCTTCGCTACCATTTACATTTACCTTGCAGCGAGCGCGGGCTGACAACAAAGAACTAAAGACTAGAAGAAAGGATCGTGGGGCATCGGGCCGGCGCGGACCCATCCCCCGGCTGTCTGCAGCTACCGTGAAAATGCGAGTCTGCTTGGTTGCTGTGTCGCGGTTTCTCGGGAACTGAGACTACGGGGAGAAAACGCCGAGGTACGGCTCGATGACATACTGAACAGACAGCGAACGGGACTCTCGCCATACAGCGAACACAGGTATCCTAAACCAGCCGGCGCCAGCATTGTTATCGGAGAAATGCTGCACCGCTGCCTCGGTCGGTCGTGAGAACGTGCCGACGATGCAGTTTCCAGCTGACGAGGCAACACTCAAACGGCTGCCACTCTCAACGGCAACCGGCGATGGTCAAAAGCGCAGAAATATTCACGATTTCGGCACTGCGCATGGTGAAGAAAACGCAACCACGCAACTACGAGCAGACGAGCTGTCGGTGAGACCGGAAGTGCTAATACTATTGTTTGTTCGGTGTTTTAACTGCATAACGCAATATGAACATACATATTATCTACTTATTGAACTCAAAATTAACAGCGAAGGTAATAATGAGGGTGTCATCGGGATTATAACATCAGCCAATGATGGAACTGCCGACAATCGCGTCATATACTGCGGCCAAATACATCATTTGTCGAGAGAAGAGGGAGCGATTTTAAGCTGACTTTTAGAATTTATCGTAAATTCCAGGCCGCTCGCTTCGCTATAATATTTGGCTCGCATGTTCTCGGGAGCCTCGACTACCGATTGGCAGTGCTTTTTGACCCTGCTCAAAAAGTGTTGCGGGACCCCTTTAAGGGAACCTCCTGGAAAGAAAGACTTAAGATTCCTTTGGAATGCCTGCACATCTTCATGGCAACAGAAGGAGCTCCACTCACAACTGAAGAAATTTTCATATGCTGGGTGAACGAAAGAAGGGGGAAATAAAGGGTTCGCTTTTCTCTGATGTGTCTTGTGACCCGTTGTTGAGCAAGTCAAATGCATTTTGTATTCTACATCAGGAGTGATACAGAATAAAGAAGTGATTTTGAGAGATTGTAGGAATAGTTAGTATATTATGTTGCATTAACAATCGTTGTTGTCAGCGCAAAAACGCCAAAATTCGTCTTCTGAATTTCTTTGTGCTGATTAAAGTGGACGATTGGGCCAGTAGGTGATTCATTATCGACTTTGTGTTGCTGTAGTGCAAAGTTGAAAGAGACTGCGCCTACAGAACATGAAAGGAGAGCTTCAGGAGAACTTCCAGCCCATTAGAGTAACCTATTGGTGTAATCTGCGCCAACAGAATTCGAGACAATCACCTCGAGCATATGAGTCAGTCGACCGTGAGAAAAAAAGGAAAAAAAAGAAAGAGAAAAAAAAAGAGAGAGAAGAAATGCAATTATGATAGATAAGTGCCTTTTTTAGCGGGATAGACGGCAGATCTAGAGATTATTACACAACACGTCCGTCGTATATGTTCTACTATACGTTCATTCATAACAAAAAAACTAAGCAAGTTCACATTTACCGGTGTACAAGATCATCTTTGAACAACTGTATCATTTTTGCACACCCGCTTTGACGGCGCTAAGCTTGCGGTGGCAGCCACATTTCAATAAGAACTAAATGAAAACAAATAAAAACTATCTTTAACTTCATTTTTTTTTACTCTCCTTCCAAGCGTTCTCAAACTTATCCAGTTCTAATTTGAGGTAACGCAAGGAGCAAACAAGCATCACCAAAGTGGTACACTAAAGGAAATTTGGTAATTATGCAACCACAATATCCTGTTCGTACCCAAACATAATAGTTCCCGCTAGCTGAAAAAAGAAACTCGGAAAGCAGCATGCTGCTTCAATATCCCACCGGTACGGCAGCGCAAGAAACTAAACAAACAAATAAAAGCACGGTTCTCTTGGTGCATCGCGGGCGCGTCTATAACGGCCAGACATTTGGCGTGGCACGTCTAGAAAAACTGCCGATTCATTGCCAGTCGTCGCCGTCGAGATAACGCCGACACACAGCACTCTCTTTTCTGCGCACTGAGGTGAAGCGACAGTCTCGGGGCGTGTGTACTGTTTCTTTTCATTCTCTTTTATTTAGTGCCGCGTCACTTCATACGTCATGGCGGGACTTTTGAATTCTTTAAAGGGGTCATGAAGCACCCCTTGGGCTTGTTGAAAAAACACATCCTGCAGAAAGCTGACACGGCTATGAACTGCTCTGCCAAATATTACAGTCGTGCGCGCCGCGTAATGGACACAAGCGGAGCGCGAAGTTGCCGTTTCCCCAGGCACCCTCTTTTCAAACAGAGGCCGGTTCTCACTCTCGTCGGTGGGCGGGGCGTCTGTCCGTTTACGTCGCGGATCTGTCAGTTTATGTCGCAAGAGACATAGCATGCTTATTGGCCGATAGCCGACGTAAATCGAGAGCGGCGTTCGGATCAGATGCGCTTCCTGCCGCGGGGTGCCGCCACTTGCCGGCGCCGCACTCCTCAGTACACGGTAGCCGCACTCGCGCAAGCGAATCACAGCGGGAGAGCGATCGCGTTTCATGACGCGCGCTGACGTAACTTCTTTCCCCCATGCCATCCCTCCCTGTCTAGCTTCCAGTGCGCTCGTCGGCACGAGAAAAGAGAGAAAGCGCTGGGAGCGTGCGCCAAACCCCCGTAACTCCGCTGATTCTTGACGGATTCGAGAAATTTTTGCGGCAATCGATTCGGGAGGCAGTACACTCCGATACTGAGGTCATTAGATCATTACTTGGAAAAGTGGTTCATGACCCCTTTAAGGTCGATACGCCACGTGGTGTCGTTCACGCGAACTAGGCCGCTGGTTTCCAGAAAAGCTGCACATGTTTCTTCGTGCTATGCATTCGTGGCGTAGTATCGTATCGTCGGCGCGCTCTTGCCGTGTCTCGATGATCGTTTTGCGTGACTATCCTTCCGTGCTAGGCATTCGTGGCGTAGAATCGTGTCGTCGGCTCACTCTTGCCGTGACTGGCTGAAGCAGTGTCACTCAGTGTTTGGGAAAAGCA
The DNA here is from genome assembly GCF_013339695.2 of Rhipicephalus sanguineus. Classification (NCBI taxonomy): domain Eukaryota; kingdom Metazoa; phylum Arthropoda; class Arachnida; order Ixodida; family Ixodidae; genus Rhipicephalus; species Rhipicephalus sanguineus. The sequence continues at coordinate 137,514,511 of NC_051184.2, forward strand.
GCCTCCGGACGGAGAAGTCCCTGCAGTAAGCTTCGTTTCGTCGTGAACTTGCCTGAGCAAGATGGCAGCGCATGACGGATCCCAGTGGCACCGAGAGACGAAGCCTCTGGACGACGCTCCTACGGTCGTTATAGATTTCAGGTGAGTTCTACCGGCTTTTGCCTACAGCTCTTTTATTCGCTTCACAGTTAGCTTTGCCACTTGTCTTTCTGATGTTCCAGTTGCACGGATTTTGCTATCGTGTATTTTTCAATGGCTTGGCAACGACGAAAACCGCACTGGACTATCCAGTAGCGGGTAAAATGGAGTGGTGCGCGGCAATATCGTGTTTCCTTATTCCATACATTCCAGAAAAACATGAAATTGCGAGTTGAAATCTCGGTTGCAAGTCGAGTGTGGTGACACGTAGAGCAACGTTGCACCGATATATATTTGACGGGTAAGTAAGCTCAGCTGATCAAATCAATCTAATGCACCCGGCCCCAACATGTCTGATATCCAGAACATGATTTTGGCTCGTGAAACTCTAGAATTTCCTGTTTCTTTCTTTGCTACCCAGACGCTGAAACACGTTTAATACGTATTTATTCGCCGCAAATTCGAACTTCTCGCCGTGCGTGTGTGTGTGTGTGTGTGTGTGTGTGTGTGTGTGTGTGTGTGTGTGTGTGTGTGTGTGTGTGTGCGTGCGTGCGTGCGTGCGTGCGTGCGTGCGTAACTGCTATAAAACTTTCATGCAATAGCTTTTTTAGCACGGCTTCATTTAATTCAAAACAGTGGTGACTTTATCTTATGATAGTAAAAATTATCATGCAACAAAGGTAAATGTGAGTTCACTTCAAAGTTGTAGTTTTTTGTGTTTTTTTTGTCCACAAACTGCATACGAGAATAACCTTATCCTCTTGTGATCCTTGATTTGTCTAATATGGTGTGGTGTTAGTGCCTAATAGTAAACACAACACCAGCTAGTAATAATGGCAGTAAACATACTGCTCAAACGCTGTGTTGCGTGGATATTGGATGCCTTTGTTATACCAGCCGTGGTTCAGTTCGGTATTATTTTCAACACAAAGATACAGTCTACAGTGATGTTGTGGGCAGTGGAAAAAAATCCTTTAAAATGGACTTGGAAGCGTTACGCTGCTAAGCCCAAGGACGCGGGTTCTATTCCTGACCCCGGCAGCTGCATTTAGATGGGGGCGAGATACAGAAATTCCCATGCCCTTTGATTTGTGCACGTTGAGGAACTCCAAGTAGTTAAAATTAATCCGTGGTCTCCCACTATGTAGCACCGCTTAATCGTGTCGTGCTTTTCGCTCATAAATCTCTAGCAATTATTACTTCGTCATTATATCTCGAAACTCTCGCTGTATCGTATTTGAATTCTATTCGCCATCGTCTGCAATGAATATTTAGCACTTTTTACAGCAGGGTACCTCATTTGACATTCTTTTACAATGCACCTTAATTGTCCCAATTTCGTGCCATAATCAGCTGTTGTTTTTAATATGTATATAAGTCACTTCAGCACTGTTCCTTTTTGTTTGACCGCTTCTCATCACCTCAATTGTTTGAAGTGATGTTTGTGCTGCACAGTTTGCCCGTGTTTGCTCCCAACCCTCTATACTGGTCAAGGCTGGCTGATGGGTTGTCCTTCCAGACAAATGGAAAAACTAGACCTTTGCCTGTTGATATAGATCTGAAGAAAAAAGGGCACATTAGGCCTTTAGAATACCTGCACCTTCGCGCAGCTGATCTGAAGCCAGGCACTAGAAGGGCACGCTCACAATGACGCGACAGAAAGAAGGTAGTGAAGGCAAGCGTAGTCTTGTCGTACATTCGCCATATTTCGTGTAGCTGTACACACATTTGACCGTTTTCTTCTTCGTTAAACTAATAATAATATTTGGCGTTTAACGTCCCAAAACCACGATATGATTCAGAGACGCCGTAGTAGAGGGCTCTGGAAATTTCGAGTACCTGGGGTTCTTTAATGTGCAGCTAAATCTAAGTACACGGGCCTCAAAAATTTTCGCCTCCATCGAAAATGCAGTCGCCGAGGCCGGGACTCGATCTCGCGACCTACAGGTCTTCGTTAAAATACTGCTGGTCTAGTGATTATGGTGCTCTACTGCTGACCCGCAGGTCGTGGGATCGAATCCTGGCAGCGGCGGCCGCATTTTCGATGGAGGCGAATATGGTTTAGTCCCGTGTGCTTAGATTTAGGTGCACGTTAAAAAACTCCAGGTGGTCGAAATTTCCGAAGCCCTCCACCACGGCGTCTCTCATAATCTTATCGTGGTTTTGGGACGTCAAACCCCAACAATTATTATTATTATTAAAATACTGCTGCCATGCTATACAGGGTGATTTTTTTTTCAGACAATAGATATCTTTTATAAAAAAATTCTATGACAGTCACGCTCCAGTCGTACTCTAGTTCGCTCCAGTAGCACTCTAGTTCGAGGCGGAAATATTCTGCAGCAACAAAAATTGCGTTGACGGGAATAATTAACAAAACCCCGTTAACTAACTTTTATTTATTGACTTCAGGGCAGTTGTTTATATCAGAAATTTGTAGTGCGTGCCACTTTATGGCATACCCATTTTTCAGAAATCATGAAAGTTTTACGTAACTCGAGATATTTATTGTGAAATTTTAAGGGCTAAATCAAAACTGATCGTGCCCAGCGCACAGAAAACGCGGTTTTTCTGTTACGTCAGACCGGAGCTGCCTGCGACAAGGGAGTGACGAAATCAGGTGCGTCATGGTCGTACCTTTTCGTGAAAAGTGGCAAGTCATCTCACTTGCGCCAGCGGATCGCCTTACCTTTGCGTGTGGCGCTTGGTGCTCATCTGTTTCTTTCGAGATGCGCGCAACCGAAACCGCAGTAATATCAACCTTTTCTTTCTATGTTTACAGATAAGTACCACACATCTCACCAAAAATAATAAGCTGTTTACTTGTTTATTTCTGAATGCTTGCAGATTTTCCTGATCACATTCTGTTTCGGCCCACCTTCATTAAACTATCATCACCTCCTTTTCACGCCTAGCTCCGAGCTTACGTAACAGAGAAGCCACGTTTCCTGCGCGTCAAGCGCTATCGGTTTCGATTTCGTCCTCGAAATTCGAGGATGAATATCTCTAATTACGTGTAACTTTCGCGATTTAAAAAAAAATGTGTATGCCATAAATTGGCACGCGCTACAACTTTCTAATATAAACAACTACCTCCAAGTCAGGAATTAAAAGTTAATTAACGAATTTTTGTTAAATAATCTCTTCATTGCCATTTTAGTTGCAGCAAACTATTTCCTTCTTGGCATAAGGTGCGTGCGCGAAAACATCTTGAGCCTGGCTATTATACAATTTTGATACGAAATATGCATTCTCATAAAAAACATCCTTCTAATTGTACGGAGGTTATACAGCGGAAACAGTTGCAGCTGGCTAAGGGAGTAACAGACCCTCAAAGTACAGCAAGGTTAATGAGTATCCCTGGTTTTGTTCATTGCCATGACACTTCATGGAATCTGGTGTGTGAGCGCTGCCCTTATCAGATTAAAAGGTGATCGATATGTCTGTCATCATGTGTTTGTTTTGTGCACTTGAATATTTCAGGTTGCTTCAAGACTGCACATTGAAGCTCCACAGCTGCATTTGACCAGGAAGCCTCCGTGGAAACTACGTGTCTCGAGATAGTGAAGACGTGTCCAAGAATTCGGAATAGCCACGCTTAAGGTCTGGTCGTGAGTGGCCTCGAATCTGTGCAACCTGCTGTCCTTTTCGCCAGAATGCCACCTGACCCTGACATGGTCTGGGAACATGACACTGCCAAGCTCGTGCGCGCAAGCTGTGTCACCTATTGGGGTCCTGTATCTCAGATGACTACATGAGAATGCTGTACTACATGAGAACTACACATGTTGCATGTTTTGCGCTGTATGCCACATAAAATGTGTAATGGATATCGCAAAGAAGTGTTTGATGGCTGGCCATTGATTCCCATTCATAAAAACTGACTGCTGGCTATGCTAATGTTTATGCTAGGTCTAGTACATTGCCGCATTTGACAGTAATGAACGATGTTAGCGAAACTATTGCTTTTCATATCTCACTCATTCTGATAGTAATGTGTCTCGCTGTATTTCTGGACGGTGTTTCTGTATGTCAGTTCTGCACAGAACTCTCCATACCACAGCTAAATATATATATTTATATATATATATCATACATTATATATATAAGGTACTTGACACACGACGTACGTTTTAGCATTAGCATAGTGCTAAAACATACGTCGTGTGTCAAATACCTTCCTTCAGTATCAGGACCTCCGTGATCTTTCTGTAGCTCTTATATATATGGGTCATTCCATGCCAAGTGTCCCAGACGGGGCGCTCGCACATCGCAGATTTTGCTGATCAAATTTGTTCCTTTTTGCTGTGCCACATGGAATATTGTGGCAAAACATTTTTGCTCGAAAAAATTTTTGACGGTCCTGGCACCCCCTCGAATTTGGCTTCTATTTATTACACTGTACCTAATAGAAAGATGTGTATAAAATCTACTTTTGTGTGTTGAGCTTCGAAACCGCGCTTGCGCTATCGCAGAGGTTCTGTTTAGTTGTCCCATTCATTATTTCCGAATTTTTTGTGTTTCACTACCAGCTACGTAGCTTCAAGAACTACAAAGATCTTCAAAGTTCGGGAATTTTTCTTGAGGTATCTGGAACTCACCCTAACCAATATTAATAATAGCCTGATTTCCAGGAAAGTGTATTTTAGTACAAAAATGTTTAGGGGTAAAGTAGACTTGAAATGTTTGTGAAAAAATTGTGAAATTAGAGAAAATATGCGATCTGACGCATGTTTGACCGTATTTTTCATACTGGTGCGTTCCAAGTAAAAAACCTTGTCATGCGGCGTTTGATAGAAGACTTCGTCGTTAAGTAATGAGGAAAGTCTAATCAAATCATTTTCTGTTTTAAGGAAGAAACTAATTTTTGAATTTGGCCCTCCGAACGCGCCGTGCATTTCATTTTGTTGCCACTTCGCCGTAAAGCACGTGGTAGCCCTTGCAGCTGACACTCGTCACAGGCAGCAACCAGTTGCGAGATGTATGTCAGTGGCTCGTGAGTGGTCGAAAGTCTTGTCGCGCTGATGTCAGGGCGACGAGTAATGAATTTGCGTTACAATGGGAACTTGCTAGGCGGACCCAATGGGAAGTATGGACGCCCGAGAGCAGCCTGTGGAGTCGTTGGCACAGTGTGCTAGAGGGACGTCTGCACAACTAGCATACACATACTGAAAGAAATAATGCACACTGTATACACTTGTTTCTCAGGGTATACGTGTTGTACAGACGGCCCTCTAGCACATTGTGCCAACGACGCCATAGGCTGCTCTCGGGCGTCCATACTTCCCATTGGGCCCACCAAGCAAGCTCCCATTGTAACGCGAATTCATTACTCGTCGCCCTGATATCAACGTGACAAGACTTTCGACCACTCACGAGCCACTGACATACATCTCGCATCTGGCCGCTGCCTGTGACGAGTGTCAGCTGCAAGGGCTACCACGTGCTTTACGGCGAAGTGGCAACAAAATGAAATGCACTGCGCGTTCGGAGGGCCCAATTCAAAAATTATTTTCTTCCTTAGAACAAAAAAAATGATTTGATTAGACTTTCTTCATTACTTAACGATGAAGTCTTCTATCAAACGCCACATGACGAGGATTTTTACTTGGACCGCATCAGTATGAAAAATACGATCAAACATGCGACAAATCGCACATTTTCTCTAATTTCACAACTTTTTTCGGAAAGATTTGAAGTCTATTTTACCCCTAAACATTTCTGCACTAAAATACACTTTCCTGGAAATCAGGCTATTATTAATATTGGTTAGGGTGAGTTCCAGATAGCTCAAGAAAAATTCACGAACTTTGAAGATTTTTGTAGTTTTTCAAGCTACGTAGCTGGTAGTGAAACACAAGAAATCGGAAATAATGAATGGGACAACTAAACAGAACCACTGCGATAGCGCAAGCGCGGTTTCGAACCTCAACACACAAAAATAGATTTTATACACATTTTTCTATTAGGTAAAGTTTAATAAATAGAAGCGAATTTCGAGGGGGCGCGATGATTGTCAAAAGCTTTTTCGAGCAAAAGTGTTTTGACACAATACTCCATGTGGCACAGGAAAAAGGCACAAATTGTATCAGCAAAATCTGCCATGTGCGAGCGCCACGTCTGGGACACTTGGCATGGAATGAATGAATGAATATATATATATATATATATATATATATATATATATATATTGCTTAACAATGGTGGAGACGTGACTAAGGACTACGCGTTATTTGCAGGATGTTGTGCCTATAGTTTAGGTGCTTCTTGATAAAACAGTAGGTTGTCATTACAGTGTGAACGTGTATGAAGTGGCATGAAGTGTTTAAAACCGATTCGGAGAATAATTTTACGAATCACAGAAATTTCAGTTTGTTTATAGGAATTCATTGTAGGATGAAGGCATGCAGACGTGAAAGAGAACAGACACAGACAAACCAAACGCTAGCGTTTGAGCTGTCCGCATATCTACTCTTTCCGTGTTGCATGGCTTACTTTCTTCTTGAATAAACATTTTTTGTTGTTTTACGCGAGCGGCGATTGTTCTGAGACGAGTGCACCACTGTAAGGTTGCTACAAAAACTTGTTGCGGCTCTCATGCATCCACCAGAGTGTTCCTGTTTGAGTAAACCCGGTGGAAGCGCCTTGTTGAGTAACAAGAGGTACCGGCACCAACTTTCGTCGATTGTCAGATAAAAACCCTAATGGTGTTCGCTCCGATTTGAAGTTATTTTGAAATTCTTGATCAATCTCTATAAAACTTATTTAGTTTATGTGTAATGTACGCTGATTTTGAAAATGCAAATATTTTTTTACTATTATATGTCGCGTTCATTAAAGGGACACAAAAGAGAAACAATGAATTGGTTTAGATTGATAAAGTGTGCTCGAAGAACTCTTGTGTAGTTTATTTCACCACCATAGGTTTATTATTAGAGGAGAAAACCAAGTTCAAAATTTCATTTTTAAATTTCGCGTCGAACATTGTAACTCGCGAAGTAAAAGATTTCAAAGAGCATTTAGCGTATTTTGGCGCCACTGGCTCGACGAAATTTCCAGAAACTCGTTATGTCAAGTCTCTGGCCCCCTCAGAGGACAATGTACTTCGATTTAACCGATTAGGAACTACGTAGGCCCAAGCAGGCGCCGTGAAATATATGTGACGTCACGGCAAATGGTGCGGGAATTCCAAGGTGGCGTCGCCACCTGTATTTTCTTTTTGCGCGTTTTCTCGCTTATTAAGCGTCTTCTCGCAGCAAGCGTGGTGTTTTTGGTTTCGTGGAAGACTACTTTACTAATGCGAGAAAAATCGTTTTGCTCTTTAGTGCCCCTTTAAGAATATCAAACATTTTATGTGCCGTGTTAGACCTGCACGAGTTACAAAGTAAGCATATCACGATAATATGAAATGGGAACTGTATGCAACATAACCAGAATGCATGTTGTTCTAAACCCACTTAACAATAGTTGTAGTATGCTGGGCATTGACCAGTAAGTGTATGTCTAGCTGGTGATTCGCTCACGAGAGTTCAATATTACGTAACTTTTAACTCAAACAGGTTTAAAACGCGGGTTCGTATGGGGTCTAGTGGGTTCATGAACATTATGCCAGAACAGCGAAGTAAACTCCTTTAAAACTATTGCATACAGTTTTTATCCCCTAATTATAGCGATATGTTGATTTGCTTTGTAACTCTCCAAGTTTGGAAACGCTTGCTCATCAAGACACATGGAATTTTTATGTGTTAAAACTCCGTTTTCTTCCAGATAATCGCATATTTGAAATATCCACATAAGTAAACCTAAACTCAGCAAGTTTCATCAATATCGACCAAGAAGAAAAATAAACGCATTATTTGTTGCAGAGTGTCTCATTGAGTACCACGGAGTGGTCACACTGACTCTTGCCAGGGGAGTCATGTACACCACTGTCCTTAAGGACAACGGAGTCAAAGGAACGCTCCAGTGGGGGTCAGCGTTACCATGGCAAAGGGGTCACCCTAACTACCTAGAGGTACTAGCGGGAAATAAAAGGTAGTCGCGTAGACTCCTGCGTTGGGAGTTATACATTATCTCTCTGCTTGTGAAGAAGGGAGTCGTTGGTCTGAAGAAAGAAGGGAGTCGTTTGACACCCCAAAAGGTCATCATATGTGTAGCAAGGCGATTACCACCCAAAGGTAGTCAGTGCAGACACCCTTTTTTTTTAAGAGTGATATACGCTAATACACGTTACGTTCATGGATGACCAACTCACCCGATCAGCAACCCTTCTGAGCACTGGAAACATCTCAAACTTGCATATTAAATGCGAAGCATTTTTTAGCGATCCTTTGCCACTTTGAGCGTTTCTATCTATCTATCTATCTATCTATCTATCTATCTATCTATCTATCTATCTATCTATCTATCTATCTATCTATCTATCTATCTATCTATCTATCTATCTATCTATCTATCTATCTATCTATCTATCTATCTATCCGCCTACGTCTGGGTGCTTTCATGATCGCCTCCTTGACTTGGTGTAGACCAAAATTGGCATGGAAGGGTAAGAGGATTTGACGAATGCGACTGTCGGGTCACGACATGAATAATGGAAAATCCTGTCGAGTACGTCGTCAAACCTTTTCCTCCAGACACGTGTGGCACAAATCCGTTTACCACGCGCCGCGGTGTAGGGGTGTGCGCCACAGGTGATTGACAGTTTATATCCACCCAGGAAGAGCGAGAACAGACATCGGTAATTTAAATAAGAGAGCGTTAAGAAAAATCGATAATCGGCAGCGTTGACCCGACGAATGGAAAGAATAAGAATTAGGACACCAGCGGGAATCGAACCCAAGCGTGCTTCGCGGCAATCAGGTGTTCTACCACAGAGCTAGGCCAGGTCTATAAACTGGCTTGGAAAAACAGTCTATGCGGGCATAATAGCGGTGCAACGTCAATTGTGTTTGTGGTGCTGGCTACCTAATTTTACAAGAAAGCAATAATCACTACATACGTACTTATATGGTACAGACGCCATACCAGATTAACGTCTGTGGTTCCTGTGTAGGCTCCGCCTCGGTTCCTATGGCCAGCCTCGGTACCACTTTTATGACGACTTACATCCATAAGTTCTCTGGGAAAAAAGTGAGAGGTTTTTCAGCTGCAGCGAGCAGTGCCGTGTACCACCCTGTACAGTAGATCTAGCTGGAGTCACTTCCAGCCAAATTTCAGCTGGAAGTTATTGCAACGGGATCCAGCTGAAGGACATTTCCAGCTGTATTATGGAACCGCACATTTATTTCAGCTGGGGTTTTTCCAACTGCAGCCTTCCCGCTTTCAAACTGGATTATGGAACCTGAAATTTCATCCGGCTGGATATTCCCCAGCTGTTCCTACATAGAAAAGGCTCCAACTGGATGAAATTTCCGGTTCCATAATCCACTTGGAAGTAAAAGCTTTTTTACATGGGGAAATGCTCGAGGCCCGTGTACCGAGACTTAGGTGCAAGTTAAAGACCACCACATGGTCGAAATTTTCGGAGCCCCCCACTATGCACGGCGTCTCTCATAATCATATCGTGCTTTTGGCTTAACAAAGCTGAATGGGCTAGTCGGTTGTGCATACTTGAAATAAACAGTGCAAAAAACGGACGGCCACGGAAAGGAAACGCACAGGACAAGCGCTTGTCCTGTGTGTGTCTTTTCCATGGCCGTCCGTTTCTGGCACTGTTTATTTCAAGTGGCTTTGGGACATAAAACCCCCACAATTATTATATTTTAAACGCCAGCGGTGAGCGAGTAAACGGCTCCCTGCCATCTTGGAGACGACGGTTTCGTTTCGCAGGTTGCCGCCATAGAGTTAGTACAGACTTTAAAGGAAAAGCTAGGCCTAAAGAGCGCCGACCACAACAACACCGCCATTACACTAACACTGCCATTGTTGTCTTTGCAATTATTTACAGATCGGCTAAAATTAACGCTATTCAGTGTTTCGCACTATAAATCAAACACGGGAATTTTGATGAATTAGAAACGTGCGGACGGTGTTTACATTTATTTACAAGATTTTAAAGAAATATGCAAGGCTATTTGGACAATTTGGTGAGCACAGGAAGTTGTGTTTGCAGGCACTTTTGCTAGATGGCGCTGCCATATCCATTTGAGTTCGAGATCGTGGCCGATTGCGCGCCCTGCGACTGAGTTGAGAGTCGCAGTGCGTCGTCGTCTGCGCTTTATGATGACACGTGCTTACAGCTCTACTTCACGTTAGTCCACTTTCATCAATTACGATGAAAACTCAATACCACCGATAAGTCTAGCACACGTGTCAGGGGCGGCTCACGCTCGCGCGGTAGCGTAATGACGGCAATGGCAGCGCCCTTGCGGTCGGATATTCTAATGCGTCTGTGCTGTTCTAGTTCATTATAGTCTGTATTAACTAACCGGAGTCCGTAATACCTGGTTGCCGCAATCTTCGAGAGATGGCGCCACGCTGCGTAGGGCGCACCAGCCTGCTGCCGCGTCGTGGCTGGATACGCTTGGCAAAGCCCAAGATTTATCTCGCACAGTGATAGCGAAACAATGGCATCCATGTGGACGAGTGCACAGTGCAGTATGGTGTAGCTTGGTGGGATATGCCCTGGCGAACGTGCACAAGATTGTGGCTAGTGTAATCTCCAACAAATCTGCTTTGCCGGTAGATATTTCATGCTTACGTATATGCTCTCGAGAGAGTCAGCCGTTTTTGTTTTCTTCTCATATGCCAGCTATCCCTACCCTCTCATCCACGCTGCTACATCATGTTGAGTGTACCCAGCATAATTCTTACCTTCTTAATAAAACGTATTGTTGCGTCAGTTGAACGTTCTTTCCTGTACCTGTTCGCCTCGCGTTGCGTTATTACCTTTTGCTCAGTCTTCACTTCTCGAGTTCATACAGCAGTGGGAAACCTCGCTGGACCAGCGCGATCTGTTCGCGAGAGTGCGCGACATGTGATCCTGGACGCCCGTCCCTGCGGTTTCTCTTTATTTTAACAGATGTTTTCACTCCAAGCGCCATATCAGTATGCAAGAATTTTTTACGATCTTTATTGATATTTGACGTGTCGGTAGGCAACATCATTCCGAAATGAAGCATCCAGCAGCAAATGCGATGTTCTCGGAATCCTCTCCTGGCAGGTAGTGCACTCTCCACAGACTCGTGTGCACGAGCACTGAAACAAACGCATAGACGTTGAGTTAGTACGATTTCTTACAATGATGGATAGTATTCTAAAAAGAAACGCCATAGTGGTCGAGAGTGGACTATGCGCAAAAGCCGGTGTCTGCAAGTAGCCAGAAAATGGACCGATCGTTCGTTGGGCACGAGGCGGGTGAATCGAACATTACGCACTGGCTGTTCGTGTGGAACCATTGCATAGTTTCGCTACTATAAACAAAGCAAATATTTCGCAACATCCGACTGTATATATGTTTACTATCTTCCGCCTGCGAAACAACGTATCGCAGCTAAACAAAGGCACAAGTTCAGAAAGAATGCACAAGCAAAATGGGTAATTCTTCCCACTTTTTGGCAGAGCAGGCCTTCACCACAAGCAGGTGCGTTTGCTTGTAGACTGTGTAGACTGTTCTGATTGCTGGCAATCTGGTCTATAGCAATCAATACAACCTGTGATGTGTGTGTGTGTGTGTGTGTGTGTGTGTGTGTGTGTGTGTGTGTGTGTGTGTGTGTGTGTGTGTGTGTGTGCGTGCGCGCGTGCGTGTGTGTGTTCTTATTGCCGCGGGCTCTATTTGCAATTGTCTGCGCCCCACAAGTCCTTCAGATGATCATTTACATGTGACGTTTCCCTCTAGTGCGCGAGGGGGGGGGGGATCCTGTATTTAGCGTGCTTAGAAGGCTCACATGCTACCAAGCTCGAAATGTTCTTGAGAGGCTATAATTTGTGCAGTTTTTATTACAACACAGATAGTATTACATTGAAAGATTGATCATCTGGCCCTGACAGCCTTCCTTGCACGAGTCACAGGAGACGCGGTACATAATTATTCTAAGATAAATGTTCCTACAATATATATGTATGCTTCTGCAGAAGTACCACAGCTTTTCTCGAGTCGGGACCTCACGTTCTCGTAGTTCTAATTTAGTTAAGATTCCTTGAGTCTGTAGATTTTGTGCGGTTGATTAGATGACCGGTAACGGCTTATTACAAAAAGGGGCCGTAAACAATTTTTGCAAAAAATTACACCATCTCCCACTAAAGGGAACCATTCGGGGTTTCGAAGCAGCGCATGGATCGACTTAAAGTTCCGTTCCTCACGGGTACCCGATGTTAACGCGTCCTTGCAAGTGAAGCACATCATGAATTCCCTGTAGTTGCTGTTGCTGTTACTCGTCCCGAACTCTTTTTGGAGCACGCCACGCGGGTTCATCGCGCGTCTGAAGAATCTCCTTCCCCGACGCCATCACGTGATTGCTGAGAGGGTGTAAGGGGGAGGGACCACAGCTCCTTACCCATTCCCTTACACAGGCCCGAAAGCGCTAGCGAGTGTCAGCACAAATGGTTCCCGAGAGGACGGTTGCAGATGGAAGGAAGGACACAGCAGCGAGCAAAAGCTGCTTCGCATCTAATAATCATGGAATGACCTGACTGTTAGAGTTCATTGCCTCGCGAATAGATTGCCGCAAAAATTTCTCGAATCTGACAAGGACGAGCGGACTTACAGGGGTTTCTCTTGCGCTTTAAAGGGGCCATGAACCAGCCCTCAGATTTGGTGAGAAAACATATCCTGCAGATAGCAGACATTGCTATGAACATCTCAGTCCAATCTCGCAGTCGTGCGCGGCAACTAGAGCTTAGAAGCGGAATGCCAAGTAGCCATTTTCCCAGGCGCCCTCTTTCCATAGAGGCCTGTGCTTACTCTCTTCGGAGCTGCCGGCGTCTGCTGTTTGGCGTGGAAGAGCAGACATACATCCAGAGTGCGCGACATGTCCCTGTAACCGCTCGTCCTTGACAGATTCGAGAAATTTTTGCAGCAACCGATTCATGAGGCAATTAAAGAAAAAGAAAACATGGCTGATCCCTCTGTCTTAGGAATTGGTATAACACGAAAGTGAAACGTGTCTTCACAGACGTAGTTGAGCGTTTGTTGCGCATTATTTCGCCCCAAGGGCGAAGGCGTGAATGCTACAGCAACGAATTGTAATGTCAAGCGAAGAACGGCAAGCAGCTCGAAACTTGCAACGCGCTGCTCAAGCAGAAATGACGCACGGAACGAATATACACAGGATGAGAGCGAACTGTCACATTTTTAACCTATTTCTCAATGAGCACCGCGCTCCTTTCGCAAAAGCGGCCGCTGCAGTGAGCCAAGTGGCCTTCGTGCTCTCAACGCGAGACGTACAAATCACCGCAATCACGAGATAAGCGCACGCACAAGTGACCACGCCCTGTAGACGCGGGCGCTCGTCGCAACGGCGACGACCTTTCAAGCGCGCTCTTCGAGCCCTTCGCGCCATCTCGCTAGTGACAACAAAAGCACGCTGTGACACAGATCTCTGAGTACAGTCACCGGCAAATGGTATATATAAATAGCTCGCCGTTAGCATTGCGAAGAACGGGCCGTCCGTGGCCGAATCGTTTCGCGCTGCGGGGCGAGTGGTCGTAAGTTCGATTCCCGGTGACGGAACTTTTTATTCTGTTTTTTTTTTCTTTGCGCACTGTTAGTCTTTATATTTTACAACGTCATATCCGTGACGGAAATATGTCAGTGGGGCCGTGGTGGACCCCGGCATAAAACACTTTCGTGTTAAAATTGTAGTGGCTTAGCTCGGCTATGCCAGGATATACGTAGCGTGAGCTAAGGTTCAGCTGATTATTCTTAGCTCTCCTCTTTGTCTAGGATTAGCTCTATTATCATGCTTACTGCTGCTTCAAAGACACACACATGGTGTACGCATTATGTGACACACGTATATTTATTTTTTGCTCAGCGCCATTTCTCTATTGCCACAAAGACAGCTCGGTGGTCAGTGTAGTAACACGCTGCCGTCTTATGGACCCAACGCGCGGCGCAGCGCCGGCGTTGGGGCCATAGGGACGGCAGCGTCTCTATGGCAGCGTCTCGTGCCCGGTCAACACCACCTATACTCCATCTCACCAGCTGGTTGCAGCACTGTGGATGCTACGGGGATGCTCAGCCAATAGGAAGAGCGAGCACACCTCACGATGTATTTATCCGCGCCGCGTTGTCTGCACGGCGTCGCCGTAGCCGTAACGCGTTGTGCGAATAGAGCGAGCACACGGGAGCAACCAACGCTCTAATGGCGCGTTCACACGGAGACATTCAGCGGAGAGAGCGCGCGGAATTCGCCTCGGCGGCAGCGAGATCCGCCGGAAAAGCCCTTTTTGCGCCGATCAATCCCGGACCGATTTTCGCGGCAGCTGCCGCCAGATTCCCCCACCGCGAACCAATTGGAACGCGAGTCGAACATTCGAAAAATGGCGGCTTGCTTGTGATATCGCAGTCATCGAAGCCCGCAGCGACAGCGAAGTCTTTAGTAATCATCCTGTAGTTCTCGACAACTGCCAAGTGTTGTCGCGATTAGCATCTTTGCAATACACCATCGCGATCTCGCTGAACGGGTAGCATTATCTCGGCTCGACCAAGCTTCTCTTGTCTTGCAAATCAGGACCAACCAACCACAACTGCTTGCCTAGTTTTTCGTTCGGCGAATGCATATTTCGCCTCGTCAGACATCGCCAGAAAGTTGCTTTCCAGCAGGCACAGCAGTTCGACGACCCTGCTCCTGTTTATGCGCTTCGCCATAACGAAACGCGAACACAACGCAGAGCGTCTCAATGCCAGCGTTCCTTCGCGCGAAGGAACGATGACAACTGGATGAAGTTGAGAGTATGACGGAAACCCGTCTGGCCGGGATGAAACATACTAGTTAAAGGTCGCGATTAGCATCTTTGCGCGTCAATACGTCAAAACGTCAATACATTCGTTTTTAAATCATTTGGTCTGTGTCCGGATCCCTTTAACTAGAACGATGACAACTAGGCGCCCAAATTTCGGCGGGCGGTTGCTAAGTATTGTAAACAATGTAGAATTTCGGCGGCGCGCGAATTTAGGTCGCTGTGGCCGGCGGATGGGAGTGTGAATGGGCAGCAATGGCTGCGCCAGAAAAAAAAAGCCGCACCTCCCCGAAGGGGATCGTGAGGAAATGCGAATGCATTTGGGTGCACCCGATGAGTGTGGCAATAATTATTGAAGAGAGACGAGAATGCTCGAGTAGCACTGTGTTACACTTCGTGCTAGTGGTATCGTTGCCGCGAGAGATTCGACTTCACCGACTTCCATCGCTATCAAGACACCAAAGCGCGCGCTCCCTGCATGATATATATAGGTCCGAGCGCGGAGAGGAGGAGCGCCCGAGCTCTCTCTCCGCCGAGCGAGCTCCGCGATGCGAGCGCCCTCACCGGGTACACTCCTCCTCTCCCTTACCCTCCGCTGCTCCGTGATGCGAGCGCCATCACACGCCCGCGCGCTCCTCCTCTCTCTTACCCTCCGCCGCTCACCACCTGCTCCGGTTGCTAGGCGCGGCGCAGCTGTTGCTAGGGGCGAGGAGCAGCGCACACGGAGAGATAACACCTGTGCGCACGCCGGCCAGGAACGCAGGACAACCCCCGACTAAGAAATGCATTCGCATTTAAAAAAACCATGCGTTGGGCGAGTAAAACGAACAAGTGGTAGCAACCAACGCTGTTAGCGTTGGGCAACAGCGGTAGCACCTGAAAAAACAAAAGAAAGAATAACATGGCAGCACACGTCAACGCTGGTTCATTGCGCCTCGAAATTAAGAAGTCGCCGTCGAGAGCTGTGTGGCCCGTAAGCTCTGAACTGACTCATGTATTAGCGTCATATTTGCGTCCTGGTGCTTCGACAGCAATGTATTCGTGTCTATTTTGCACTGTTTTTAAGATTCATTCTCAAATTCTTGGCGACAAGGCTTAGCAGGCACGGCTGAACAAACAGCTAATATCAATAATAAGGACAAAACATGCCTGATACTTTGTCCTCAGCGTGAGATGGCACAAAGCGATAGCAGATTCCCCCGTTTATTCAATGCTGTCCGGACAGTGGGCAAGTAACAAGCGCGAGTTCGGATCGAAGCGGGCGATCGCGTCTCAATGGGCGCTGCCATGTTGGTTCGTCATCACAATTATCGGAAGTTACCGATGCATTTATTAAATGCTCGTGACGTACATGGGAATCCTGCTTAGCGCATCACGTATTGCTGTGCAGTATCGCGTAGCACCTTCTCCAATTATATTGCAATTACAAACGGAACTGTGTTTTGGTGCGCAAGCATGTGATTTGTTTACTTCTCGTAGCTTCCACCCTGCTGCAACCAGCTTGTGAGATGGAGTATAGACAAGAGAATGCCTGCGCACTTCCTCCGTGACGTCACAGACCTTGCCCGACGGAGAGGGACGCTATCGCCCGCGGCGCGGTTTGCGCGTTCATACAGTGGCAGCAGTGGACGCATTCGGTCAGTCGGCGCCAACGTTCTAGAAACGTTGGTCGACGCAGCACACGCGACAGGGATGCGGTCAGCCCGCAGCCACGGGCTCATAGGTTAGAGTGTTCCAGCGTTCCGGTGCGCCAGCTGTGTGACACCACAGCTCCTCGCGCATGCGCAGCACGGCTCTTGTACGGGCACGCGAAACCGCTCCGGATGGCCAGTGTAGCTAACGCTACAAAACATCAGCATTGAGGTCATTCGATGATTACTCTGAGAAGTGGTTCATGACCCCCTCAAGAGCTTTCTCTCTTCTCTCGTCCCGGCGAGCGCGCTGGAAACTACACAGGTAAGAATGGCACAAGGGGACGAAGTTACGTCATAGAACAAAGAACCAGTTTAGAGAAGGGAAACTGTAGCCTGGACAACAGTACGAAAGATAAGCAGCGGTAGCGCATGGAACTACCGAAGGCACCCAAGAGATGGCGCTGCGTAAACAGGAAACGGAAAACACAATTTATTGTTTTTTTGTTTTTTTTAGGTAGAAAAAAGCAAATGGCTGCCTTTTTTATTCCGTAGCGGGTGCATATGCGCATACGCAGGTGCCTCGGCTGGTTTTTTATTCTATCCTTTTGAAACAGAAGTGTACGAAAGAGGCCGGGACTCGCGTAGGGCTACGGATGTCTCGTTATCTTTCACCCGCTTGTTTTAAGCGCGTCCATACGCCCAGCAGCACGCCAAAGCGCCCTTCGGAACGCAGTACCTGCGCGTACGAAGGTTACATGGAACCGAAAGGCATACATTGGCAACTGGCACCAGTAAGAACAATACACGAGTGAGTAGAAGGAACGATAATCTTTATTGACAGTGAGCAAGCGGTAAACGTGCCTTGTTGAGACATCGTGAGCTCGTAAACGACTAGACTTCGCCGTACTTCAAATAAGAGACAAAACAAATTAGGCGGCGTGTGTTGCCCGTTTCCACCGTCAGCTAGTGCTCACAATAACCAACTTGTATTGTAGGAGAGGCGTAAAACATCAGCATTTTTTTTTGCTATAGTTTCAGTACTTGCTTTCCACGAGTACGCCTGAAGACCCCTGGGTTTGTTGTTATTACAACATATTGCGGTCAGGCTGAGAATACCAGGCAGGTTCACGCATAGAAGGCACAATATAGCGGATGTCTACAGAATGGCAGAAAATATGAGCATTTTAACACGTGATATCGATGAAACAACCGATAAATGGGATATATGCGAGGCCTCAAAGAGGTGCAGAAATACAGAGAAGGGAGAAACGATTTTCTATGCCGGTCATTCTCTTATTGTGACATAGCCACTGGAAAGTAGGCTTCATCAACAGTCTGGCCCAGCCGTGCTCATGCCATCGCACAATTCACTCGTTCATTTGAGCCCACCAGACCTTGCAAGTACAAGTGAAATAGCAGCTTTGTCCACACGTGTTAGCAAACAACTCAAACGCGAGAACAGCGAAGTGTGATATGTTAACGAAGTCACAAAGCAGAAAGAAAAACGCTGGGCTTGAAAGTACGTGTACCTGCCATCGTCGAGGAACCTGTGGAAACTGACGCCTTCGCCGGTATCGCAGCTCCTGCGGCATCATACAGTAGCACAGCGACTGCCCACCATAATTGCAATTTCATTACATCGGTGAATTAAAAAAATTTGGCAGATCCCACGAACCGTGGGAATCGATGTTATGCGAAGCATGCGCAAGATGGTGCTTGGCGTAATTTTTCACATTGAGCGAAACGTTACGGAATGACGCTATAGAAATATGGAAGTGATATATGCACACGCATATGTTGAATAGTCGCATGTCTATTATATAACCAGTTGTTTACAGTTGCGTAACGATGGCAACAGCAACATGGGTGTTACCAACACCACACGCGGTAAGCTGATATGTAGTGCTTATATTCTTCAATACTGGATAGCGCGAATCGGAACAGGACGAAGAAGGAACACAGATGCACAGGACAGGCGTTACTCGCAACTAAGCTTCATTCAGGAAAGTTTCCCTAGATATATGCACAGCCGAGTGGCACGCGCAGACGCACTGTACGTACGTTCTGCCACAATTGCAGCTGTTATGCCTATACTTCACCGTTATGACGGAGAGCGCAAGCACGTTTCACGAACCCGTGTGTATTTGTAGAAGGGGTTCTTGACAGCGATTGAACATGGTCATCATCACCGTGATCAGTAAGCACCGCTGGACCGAACTTGTTAATCGGATCCGTTCGTAATCGCGTCTATGAGGAGTCAAAGTGTAGTGAAGTGCGAGGTATAGTGCAGCTGGGGGAAATTCTGGATGCCTCTTACGGTGAAATGATCTGATGCCTCCTGTCGTGGACGTGGCAGCGAGGTCTTTTGATGTCCTCTCCACATCCAAGCGTTCTTTCACGCAGTATAAGAACCAAGCGTTGTTGGGTCTTGATAAATCAATGTTGAAGTCATCGGTAATGATGAGAGGCCTGGTTCTCTCCGCATATTTATTTGTAGGAAGCATCGACGCCGTTTGTTGCGTAATCCACGTGGTCCACGTTGCGAACCACGTGGACGAGTGGATGATAATTAAGCGTCTTCCAAGGGTGTTCTGTCTTCAGTTTCCTCACTTTTCTTGCGTCCGCCGCGGTGGTGTAGCGGTTAAGGTGCTCGGCTGCTGACCCGAAGGTCGCGGGTTCGATCCCGGCCGTGGTGGTTTCTTTTCGATGGAGGCAGAACGCTAGATGCGCGTGTTGTGTGCGATCTCGGTACATGTTAAAGAATACCATGGTTTCATAGCGTGGTTTGCGGACATAAATCCCCAACAAATATTATTATTATCACTTTTCTTGCGTGTCAAAGTGTGTGTTCGTGGTTATTGTGTTGGTTGAGACTCTGTATCACCTGTGGCACATACCCACATAACGTTAACTCTGGCTTACGGGTATGTGCCGCACGTGACTGAGAGAAAGGGTTTCGTGACGTACGCGACATGTATTTTGCACTATTCATGTCAGGACCAGCGAATCGTGTTCGTCATACACTGCTCCCCTGCTATGCCAATTTTGGTATATGACAAGTTATGGAGGCGACCGGGAGAGCGCCCAGACGTAGGCGGCTAGATAGATAGATAGATAGATAGATACGTAGATAGAAACGGCCAAAGTGCCTGAGGTTCGCTAAGAAATGCTTCGCATTTAAAAACTTTCATGCGTATTTTAGACAACATTAACGATATAATTCGCAAGAAAACGGGGAGCAGCAAACCAGCTGCCAACCATCGGACGATAACTGCGCATATTCTGCGCGTCATCTGCAGCACCCGAGGCGCAGCGGCGCGTTTTTGCGCCTCGTCACTGGTCACAGCGAAGGTCTTCTTGCTCGTTACCGCGCGCTGGCCGTCAGCGGTGATCGACAAGGCAGAGATATCCAGCGTTGCCATGGTGATGCCCAGAATTCAACGGCGGTCACATTGGCAAATATGCCAATTCACGGCTGCCGCTGTACCTCTACCTTGCGGAACGTCTGCTGTACATGGACACACCACCGTTACACTCCTTAACCTCAAAAATAAAAACGGCACGCAGACTTTCGTAATATTCAAGAACACATGGCGAAGTTTATTAGCCACGGTTATATTTAATTATTCCATCATTCGTGTCAAGACATAACCCACATTAGGCTACATTTCATCTTCCCTAACATGGCATACATACGTGCCAGTCATTAAACATACAAAATTACCCCTAATGAAGTGAAGCAAGCTGCATTCAGGTGCTAATTGATAGTGGGGGAGCTACAGCCGGGTGTTGCCGACCAACAGATACGTTTTTGCAGATTTCTACGTTTTAAATAATAAGCGTGTGTGTAGCAGAACCCGCTTGCCATTTCGATTTGGTCACGGGTATGGGTTAATGTCGCTCTGGCACGGGCGACAAAATTACACCGATTGGATGAAGACGACAGCGTTGTTGTGGGACTCAGCCAAGAGCTGCCCTGTTGACTGACCCAACTCTAACTAGAGTTTACCACACTACTAAGCCTTCGCATTACGATGGAGGCGAAACGTCCGAGACACGTGTGCATGCGCTAGCGCACGGTAAAAAACCCATTATGGTCGAAATTTTGGGAGCCCTCCACTACGGCGGCCTTGTTTTGGCGCTCAAGACCTCAGAAACTTATACGCCTGTCGCTCGGCAAATGTAATGTCATTTACAGCGAACGTCACTCCCTCTTATACGGGCTAATTTTCGCCAGCAAACACGACTTCACAACCTACCGCTTCAATAACACTTAAACTCATGTCGCCCTACAATGCTGCTCACACTTCAGTGTTGCAGCTAACAAAATAAAGTAATAATTTCTAGGGTTTTAGGTTCCAAAATCACGATGTAATTATAAGGGACACCGTCCGTGTTTGAGGGCTCCGGCATATTCGACCACCTGGAGATCTTCAGTGTGTACATGACCTGCAGATTTTCACCTTTATCTAAATGCGGTCTCCTCAGATGGGATTCAGTCACGACTTTCGGGTCAGCAGGCAAACACCATAAGCATTGGACCACGGCTTACAAAGTTTGCACCGCAGCTTACGAAGTCGTGGCCGTACGAGCCACCGGCACCGAAAATCTCGCGCCAAAACGTTTGAACCGAGGAATTCGGGGTAGAAGTCACGTGGCAGTCCATGTTTTCAATCACTAAACAACAAATTTACTCCTCATTCAAACATTACTTTCAGTTACGCAAGAAAAATCACTTTTATGCGGAAATGATAGCTGTATTTCCCCTAAATATTGCTTTTATTACGGCGCCTCTGGCGGATTTTTTGGCGTTCCCGAGGGCAGATTAGAACGGAGCCACTATGGTTTTTTTTTTATCTGCGACGGGGTCGCTTTTTCGCCCCCCTTCGGCGATGGCTGGAACTTGAGACTTTCCGAGGCCTGGTTACGTCAGCACGCGTCATGACCTTGAGCGCGCGTGATGAAATGCAATCGCTATCTCCCGCTGTGATTCCTGTGCGCGAGAGTGAGTCACTGTGTAATGTTAGCAGACTATGGAGCGCAAGAAGAGCAATTGATCCGAACGCCAGCCTTGATTTATGTGGCTAATGACCAATATCATGCTATCTGCTGTTCGTCGTCCAACAGCAGGCGGCAGCAGCTCCAGAGTGGACACAGGCGTCTGTATCAAAAGAGGGTGCTTGAGAAAATGGCAAATTCGCCCTCCGCTTCTAAATTTTTCTGCCGTGCACGACTGCAAGATTTGGCTGAGATATAACAGTGTCTGCAATCCGCAGGGTCTGCTTTCAGGGGCGAAGCTCCTCTTAGTCTAACCTTGTCACGTGTCTGTTGTCCGGCGTAACCACCTTTGCAAACTGCCCACTCCTTCGTCTTTGCAAACATCCCACTACGACCCATCACCGATCCTTTGCAAACTGCGCACTACTTCTTTCTCGAATAGGCAGCGCACAAAAGGACAACGAACACGTACACAAAAAAGACGCAAACACAAGCGCTGTTTGCGTGTTTTTTTGTGTACGTGTCCGTTGCTCTTTTGTGCGCTGCCTATTCGAGAATCATGGCTCACCAACTAGCCCATCAGTACATTTGAAGCACTACTTCGTCTTTGCAAACATCCCACTACGATCCATCAACGATCTATTACTTCACCGACCATAAAGCCGTTATAATGAAGGGGGAACGGAAGCCACCTTTGCAAACTGCCCACTACTTCGTCTTTGCAAACATCCCGCTACGACCCATCACCGATCTTTTGCAAACTGCGCACTACTTCGTCTTTGCAAACATCCCACTACGATCCATCACCGATCCATTACTTCACCGACCATAAAGCCGTTATAATGAAGGGGGAATGGAAGCCACCTTTGCAAACTGCCCACTACTTCGTCTTTGCAAACATCCCACTACGACCCATCACCGATCTTTTGCAAACTGCGCACTACTTCGTCTTTGCAAACATTCCACTACGATCCATCACCGATCCTTCACTTCACCGACCACAAAGCCGCTGTAAAGGGGGAACGGAAGCCACGTCTAGCTACCACTTACGATTAATAAACTTTCTTGTGTAAATATATACAGTGTGTGTCACGTCTTTGATGATGTACTGGGCTATCGCTTTGATTACTGCTGGGCGAAACCACTGAAGATTTCACGGTGTAACCATGATTGCTTCAGGAGCTTCGTCCAAGCTCTTCATCATTCACCCGTGGATATGCTGTGAATTTTTTTTCACCAAGATCAAGGGGTGGTTCTTAACCCCTTCATGCGCTCAAATAATGATGCCACATATGTTTATTGCGAAAGTACGTTTAGAGCAGTGGTCCTCAGCCACGGATGTTTCAGGATCCCTTGTGTACTGGTGGAAGTGATTGGGGACCCATTGCCACGAGAGAAAGTGGGGATTGTCAATTAAAGCAACATGCAGTGTGAAATAGGTGCCTTTTATTTTTCCCTGGCAAAGAACGGTGAAAGTGCCACGCCAATTCGATTTCAACAGCTTCTCGATTAGTTGTCAGGTCTGCAGCCACATTCAACCCGTTTCTAGCTGCATTTATTTTTAAAGTATGCAAGCCTCGAAAAAAGCGTGCTATACATATGTCGTAGAACACTGCAACAAATGTTTTACAGGCATATAAAGAACAAAGCGAAACACAGTTCAGCTCCACCGCAACGCAATAGTGTTATGCGGCGAAGCATTCCAAATATCGGAAGGGGCTGCTTTTTGGGGCATAGTGTGGCTTCAAAAAACCCCCGAGCATGGGTTTCGCAGACGCCCAAAAATAGCTTCGCGGACCCCCTGGTGTCCGCGGAGTCGCATTATAGAACCACTGTTCCAAAGTTTAGGAAACCCCACTTGTCTCCTCTGGTAGAGGGACGCTGTTAGACCAACGACTCGTCAGTCATGCATATATTATACGCCAGCTTGTCAGCGCCATTATACCAAGCGGAACAAAGACCTTCGGGAGCCACTTACGTATATATCTCGCGTCGAGCAGTAGTTCCAGCTCTTGACAAATGCCCGAGCAGGGGGATTCTGGCACCAGGCGGATGTAATTGAGGCCTTTGACTTGAGCGAACCACACCAAGGGGCTGCCAGCTTCGAAATCAAGCTGGATACAATACGTTGCACATTTAGAACAAAATAAAAATCAAGCTCTCTTTTGTGTATTCCTGCCGCGCGCTAACTTTCGTGTTCAAATAAATACAAGGTATCTATTTTGCAGACAATACAGAATTCTTGCGAAAATGCTTTGGAGAGAAAGCAGGGGCGGATCCAGCATTTCTTTACCGGGGCAGGATAATTTTGGGCGGTATCCACTGACAAGCGAAGGCAGGCTAGCGATTTGGAAGGCGATACGAGCACGGTCCGATTACGCCATCGCGTTTTGCATGGCAGAAGCGTACAACCGCACCACGCGTCAAAACATGTAAATTGAGCAACGGGTTGGTGGTCCAAAGGCCCATCGATTACAAAGCGCTTAGCCATAATTAATCAACATCGTCAGCAGAAGCAGCGTCAAGAAAGCGTGCACCTGCGCTGGTGCGCGTGTTGTTTTACGGACTCGTAGGGGGTACGTTGGCAATTCGGAAAATGAAGAATTATATGGCGTAGTGTGCACTTCGCAACAGTACTTGCAGTAGGCATTCTAGGATACGTTGGACGGTCAATGTTACGCGCACAGACGCTCCTTTCATTGCGGAGGTTGAGGTGTCAACCGAGAAACGAAGACAGGCTTGCGATTGAGAAGGTGATGCGAACGGAGCCCGATACGCTATCGCGTTCTACTCTTGAGGGCGAAGCTCAAGCGTCCTCCAATTTTTCTTCTTTTTAGTGATACTTTACTGAAAAGGTTTTCCCGTTGTACGATTAAAAACAGGGGAATCACAACTAACATCACGCGTGACGAAAAGCGTGACGGTTCGAAAGCGTATATTATAAACAAACTTGGGATCGGAGCGCTGGGACGGGCTTTTTGGCAAGTCCCTGCTGCATGTATGCTTGCGGGACGCTCGGCACCTTGTTTTCAAGGGAAGAGGAAAGTTTTTTTTCTCGTAGTACCGAAAGCACCACAGTGAGAAGACGCCAAGCGAGAAAACGCGCAAAAAGAAAATACAGGTGCCGGTGAGCTCCCGCACCATGACGTCGCAGCTTTTCACGGCGGGCCTACTTATAATCATTTGTCGCCAGGAATTATTTACTTCGTGCTCTAAAGGAGTCTTAACACAACAAATTTCAGATTACTTGATTGAGCGGCCAAAATACGCAGACACGTTCGTGACATTACACTGACGTGAACGTGCACTGTAAACCACTCTGCACCCTTGAAGCGATTTCAAGCAACCAAACACCCTTTTGCTTTACCAGAATTTGCAAAAATGGGGGTGCAAGGGTGTTCTGCTCGCCCAAATAGCCTTTTCGTTTGCGTAACAGCTAACGTTTTACTAAAACACCCTTTAAGAGGTAAATGTGTCACGTGTTATCAAAACACCTGTGGCCCATACGACAGGCGTGCGAGCTTATAATCAGAAATGGCTAATTCAAGAAGCGTTGAATCTTAGGCGGGTTTAGAATAAAAGATCTCTCTGCTTTAACGCTATCTACAAGCCCACCATAACTTTAGACATATTTTGTGATTGAACGGCGGCTGAAGATGCTATGGTTGTGTAGCCCCAGCGCTCTGTCCATTTGGTGATTATGTGATTTATGTTTGTGTGTACGGTTGGGTGTGTATGTGCGGGATTACATCCTTTGATGCTGATGCAATTGGATTTTCCTTGACTGGTAGCTTTTATTTTTCTGTTTTTCAGAAATTAGCGCGTTTAGAGGATTTGTAACCCCGCATGTAATGGGTGTTTTTATTCGTGAAAACTCCTTTTTCCTAGAGTGTAAGAGTGTCAGTTATAGACACGATAAAACCCCCTTATGGGTGTGAAGTAGTTTACAGATGCTGAAGTTTCGGCGCCGTGTGCAGGCATGAGACCATGGCCTTCATTTCCTCTTCTAATAAATGACCTATGATGCGAAATGAATGACGCTCGTTTCTCTTGTGCGGAATGCGATGGAGAGCACCTGCTTGAATCGGCGCCCGCTGAATCCCCGCGACGCGATGATCCAGTTGGGCCGCGTCAGCTCGACGGCGAGAGGTAGGAACGAGGGGCGCCGGTAGAACTGGCGCAGATGCTTCTGGCCCGAGCGGTCGCAGTTCTCCCTGCGCGGGGTTACATTCGAAAATTACATTTCACAGTCGAACCATGCTTGAAGGAAGCGTGCATGCCAGACTGACTGAGTCAATTTTGCCAGACACAATCTTTATGTAGATGTTAAACAAAGCTCGGGAAGCAGTACATCGGTCAGT
The DNA here is from genome assembly GCF_013339695.2 of Rhipicephalus sanguineus. Classification (NCBI taxonomy): domain Eukaryota; kingdom Metazoa; phylum Arthropoda; class Arachnida; order Ixodida; family Ixodidae; genus Rhipicephalus; species Rhipicephalus sanguineus. The sequence goes on from NC_051184.2 coordinate 137,540,546, forward strand.
TTCTACGCCAGCACTAAAATGAGAAAACATTTTCAGAGCTAAAAAATTTTGCAAACATATCTAGTAGGAAGCGAGCAAAACACTAGTATTATACTAATACACAATAAATGAAATATGAAACAAGCATATACCGGTCAGCTTACTCCCAGTAATGTACGAAATATTAACAAAGGTAATTTCTAATAGGATAAAGACGCATTTGACTTTAGTCTACATAGAGAGCAAGCTGGCCCTAAGGATCGAATAGCCACGTTTAATTACAGTCATGTGATCAATCAAGTATATATTTGCAAAATCTGACATACACAACGAACCTCTATACATGACTTTCATAGAAAAGGCATTCGACTCAGAAGTGACACAAGCAGTTGCAGATGAATTGCATCGCCAATAGATATATGATATGTTTGTGAATACCTTATCCAACCCCACATCTTTACCCTGCTGCTTTCCAAGAAAAGCAGGAAAAACAGATCCCGCGCTTTGTGGGAACCGGTTTCATGTGAAGCAGTCAGCGAATAACTGTCTATGCTGCATCTTTTGAGGTTAGAGCCAAGCATTACGAGGTGGATCGACGTATTTTTTGTAATTGTATTAGTTGTGTGCACATCCTGGGCTTACCAGGCACGTCGACTACACTGGCGTTTAAAGGGTATTTTGTGGTCTGAGGTAACGTCAGCACTCAGCATAGACGTCACTATTATCGAAACGAAGTGCACTTTACGGTGCAATGATGTGAATATCATACGTAACTTTCATTAGCGTATTCCTCCGGGGTCGAGCAACACTTGAACATAGATTGCTGAATTAGAGGAATAAAGATGTGACGTTTATTTGAGTGCTATAAAAGTGGAGCCAACACTGCAACCACAATTGACGTTAAACCGACGTTACGCCTATATAATAGAAGTACATATCTAATGTTTACTGCTTTGGTATAAAACTAGACAGGCAGAACTACAGCCACAATTAACGTTACACCCACATTACGCCTGCATAGGGTCTTTTTCCAAAGCCGTTTCAAAACCTGGCGAGGCTCTGGGGTAGAATACTTGACTGCCACGCAGATTGCCTGGGTTCGATTGCTGCTTGGATCCCAATATTCATTCTTTCCATTCGTCGGGTCAACGCTGCCGATGTCAATTTTTCTTAACGCTCTCGCATTTAAATTACTAATGTCTGGTAATAATAAAATTATCTGGGGTTTAACGTCCCAAAACCACGATATGATTATGAGAGACACCCTAGTGGAGGACAGCGGAAATTTAGACCACTTGGGGTTCTTTAACGTGCACCTAAATCTATGCACACGGGCCTCAAATATTTTCGCCTCCATCGAAAATGCAGCCGCCGCGGCCGGGATTTGATCCCGCTACCTTCGGGTCAGCAGTCGAGCGCCATAATCACTAGACCACCATAGCGGGGCTTACCAATGTCTGTTGTCGCTGTTTCTGGGTACATACCATAAACCGTGAATCACCTGTGGCGTATACCCGCATACCGCGGCCCGTCGTATAAGGGTACGTGCCACACGTGTCTGGAGGAAAGGGTTTGACGACGTACGCTACAGGATTTTCACGTACTTCATGTCATGACTAGACAGTCATATTCATCAAACCCTCTTAGCCTCCCATACAAATTTCTGGCTACACCAAGTTAAGGAGACGATTACGTGAGCACCCAGACGTAGCGGCTAGATTGATATATAGAAACGCTCAAAGTGCATTTCTTTTTATTTTCGAAAGTCTGCCCTTAGGCATAATAATTATTGATTCAGAGATACACATACAAATTTGCCAAAGTGCATTTGGTCCGGTAAGAAATGCTTCGCATTTAAAGGAGTATTGACACGAGTTTGAAACATCGCAAAACGGGCATTTTTCGTTTGCTTGGTATGCAGTGTCAACGCTGTCGACACACCGGAGTCGGAGAACACGTATAAAATATTTTGGTTTAACTTTGAAATTTTTGTCGCTGAGCATCTGCAAGCCAGCCTCACTGCAATGAACATTTTCCCGACGAGCCAACACGGTTCCCCGAGTTTGCGAGCTATGCGTCCTGCATGCAGGACGCCTAGCTCGCAAACTCGGGGAACGCAGGACGAAAAGCAGGACGCAACCTGCTTTTCTTAGCGACGAATAAAAAGTCACATGGCCCCTTATGCTCGAAGGTAAAAGCCATCATCTCATTCTTCACCTTTTCAGTCGATTTTATTGATCTTGCCTCCTTCCAAAAACCCGGTTTTGAACTGCCTCCAGTATCGGAGACATCGCAGCTTTCTGCATCGCATGTGGTTTTGCTGCACGTACTGTCTCCGAGATCGGCCCACATTTGACCAAGTGACTGCGTCGTGTGATGACGTCTCGTGTGATGCCATGTTATGCGACGTCCTCGTATAACGTGACGTCACATATTTCAGCGACTGTGACGTCATGACGACGGTTTATGATGACGCCATCACATGATTTTTTTTTTGCATCACTTCGTGTTGACGCGGACGTCGCCTACAATCACTTTTCGTATTTGATGAGGCACCTCGTCGTGAATAACTTGACTGCCTTCGAACAAGGGCTCGCTTCTTCGTCCCATGCTGTTATGTTCGCGCTGTTTTAGCGCTATGTAATATGCCTCTGCCTAACTTCACGGCTTCGAATGGTACGTCGTGTATCGAATACTTTATTTGACCCGAATTCAGCCAGACGTGTCACTCACCAGTGGGCGAACCATCCGCTGGAGGTCGTGAAGCTGCGCAGAAAGGCATCGAAGCCCAGGCGGCGGTTGCTGCGGAAGTTGCATACGGCGGCCTCCTTCAGAACTTGGTCTTCCAGGTACGCCTGCAACAGCCGACAACTCATCTCGTGACATACTCCTGCAGACAGCGAAGTTAAATGTTCAAAGTTATTTGTGACGGAACGGCATTATTCTCCTCGAGAAGGAGGTCACGCGAGCGGCAAGAACGCGCGCGACAGAAGCGGCAGAATTCGGAAGTTCTGCGGGTCGAGTGCAGCTTGTCCAATCAGAAGCGACGAGGGTGACGTCACGGGCGAGTTTGCAATGCCCGCAACTGATCAAAGAGAAAAAAATCGCGCGGATCCCACGCCTAGCTGTGAATTGACTAAGCTTTCTTTCATGTTTACGCAAAAGGTAACAAAAGAATGCAAATTGACCAATATTTACAAATATCTTAATACAAATGTATAGCAATGACGAAAAGCTAACACGATGACGCATATATTACGATGTATTACGGCATCCCTGTCAGAATAAATGCACGTCAGCGTATTAGAAACAACAGCGCTCCTCTCTCCTTCGCGGAAACTTTACACATCGTCATTAATTTCAATGTTCTTAACTGCAGAATCGAGTTCTACTTGCACCATTTCAAATTTATGTACCAGCGTCGTAGCACAACAGGAACGTGTGCGCAGCACTTCTTAAACGCTTGGCGTAGTTGCTCATGTTGCAGAAAGGTGGCGAGAAATACGAGAGGTATGATGAGAGACTGTCTCAATGGATAGTCAATGGCACCACTTGACGCGATCAGTGGGGCTTACAAGAAGCACGCGACAGACATCGAAAGTCACCAATTTGCCGGTGGTCGACGTTACGGTGAAAAGCAACGCTGTCGTCCGGATGCCAGGAATCACAGCCCCAGATGAAGGGCAGGGCGAGGAAGTCGTTAAATTGCGGCCGGACTGATGAGCGGCGAGTGCGATGTACCTCTATTAGCGCAACGCACCCGTCGCCATCACTCCCTACGGCAGATGAGTTTCTTTTAGGATGCCCTACGGGAGCATCTTGCGCGCCGACGCATTCACGTTACGCAGGAAAGCCACTCCGCTCGAAAGTAGGAGACGACACGATTCAGCGGCCCCTTTCGCTTCAAAGAAACAAAAGTCGAACAAACAATCAATCAATTTAGGTGAAACTGATGCTATAGATTGTTAGGTGACAGTTATTAGCGGCGACAATGTTTTTGTTTCAAGTATCAAGAAAACCATACAATTCTGGACAAAATAATTTCAACAAATCGCTCATTCCCCGTCTCTCTTCACAGAGCGCCATTAAAGATATAATATAGCCAAGTGGAGAAAACAGCGAGCGCCGACAAAACAAGAAAATTATCTACACTTCGTATTTTAAAATAGTGCAACATAACGAGGATTTTACGCAGATCTAGGCATACATATAGCGTACTAAACACTCGATAAGGCTTCAAACATTTATACTGCGCAATAGTCGGACTGCATCATTCTAGACGTGTAAGGTGAATTCGTTCAAAATTCCAAGCGCACGTTCTTGTGTTTCTTCTTTTTTCCCCGATTTTTGTCACCGCCTAGCCAGCTTCACCGCCTAGACAGACGGCGACGAGCCATTCATCATCCTGAATGTTGTCGTCTACTGTAGCCGCAAAATACTGCTAGTGAGATTTAATTACAACTACTCTGTGGAATCAGATATTGAGCGTGACGTGTACAGGGATGCGCATTCTGTAATGCACTGTTACACCGATATAAATGACGAGTCGTGTTGATCGGCCGCCGCATTAGACCTGTGGTGTCGATTTCGACGGTCGACGAACTGGAACACTGATGTTACCTTTTAAAGGTCATAGAGGCAAAATGGAGTTGGCAAGTGCAACAGTGTTCATAACACGCAACGCTCTAGCGAAGAGGTATCGTCACATTCATATTGCCAGGTCATCTAAACGGGGGCGCCAATTCACACCCATATTCCTTTAGTCTGATGGACCTTTCCGTAAGCTGGACCACGGAAGCTGTACAGGTTAGAGTACACTCAACCACGTGCATCAGTGCTCCCTCTGTAGCGTTGATAGATAAAGAAATAGGAAAGTAATCAGTTCGGATAGGTAATCTTCTTGTTGGCCACGTATGTTTTTCTTGTGGTAAGGTGCCTGCACATGTGCGATTCCATGCTCTCGTGAGAAAAGATTTCCGATAAACATCGGTTGTAAGTGAGCGCCTGTCCTGTCGACTTCTTTCCTTTTGTTCCTGCTGTCTGTCCGCTCACACAATTTACAATATTTCGCGTCATATTTTGATGCGCAGGGTTATAGCTACGCATGTTCTTTGGCGATAATGGCGACCAAGGATACCCTTCATTCAGAGAACTGCCTGCCTCCTACCTTCACCCAGCAATGCCGGCCATTGTGAAAAGCGCGTCGCCGCTTCACTTTTGCTTCCCTTGCGGAGCTTGTTTTCTTTCTGTTTTAACAGCAGAGGTTGTGATCCGCGAACAAGAAACTATCATCATCATGAAGCAGTACGCGCTATCTTCGTCCGCTTCTTCCTCTTCGTCCTCCTCATCTTGTACTTCGCTCCCAGAACACGTGCGCCGATTGGTCCAGCGTGGGATGGAATAACTCTGACGGGTGAGTTAACGAGTACAGGGAGAGAGAAGGAAAAAGGTAGAGAGAAAGAGAATAAGAGAGATTCTTGGCAAAATGAATTTCTTGAAGATCGGAGGGCGAGCATCGTAACCACTCAGCTATCCAGGCACTATAGCACAACATGGGCTTGTATAGTGTAATATGCCAAGGAGGTGGGAAATAGAGGTGAGTATGAGGAGGAGTAGAGAGAGCAAAACAGCCATTTGGGCTAGTTGGTAACGGTTCATATCTTAAAGCAAAAAGGGGCACTGCGGGAACAAGGACATACGAAGGGAGGAACCGACGACACAAAGCGCAGAGTAAAGTATAGCACAGAAAGAGAGAAATATATAGAAATAAAGGGAAAGAAAGATGGAAGGAGAGAGAAATAGAAAGGAATATATATATATATATATATATATATATATATATATATATATATATATATATATATATATATATATATATTGTGAGGACGAAGATCGACACCGCAGCTCTGGTGCGCGGGGACAGCTTGCGGGTAGAGGAAGAGGAAGAAGAGGGCAGACAATAGAACACCTAGCCCAGGATCGGGTGCTGTGTCCGTCTCTATTCCTTACAATGGCGCAGCCTACGACGCGAATCGCACCTTGAAGCTGAAGCCACGTGTCCTCGAGAGTCATCGGCAGCGCGGGTCTATCCATCCAAGGAACGCCGTCCACGCTTCCTCGATCATGGACTCCACGACTCGACCGCTGCTGCCGCTACTTATCGAATCATCCGCGGACGGCGTCCATGCCTCTTCGGTGGTTCCAGCGTACGACCTTCCAGGAACCGTGCTACTACCTTCGTCTGAGAATGTGCACCGGCTCCTGTCGTCTGGGAACGTCGCGTACGCGCCCCGTGACACGCATCCGGTGCCCAAGACTCTTTCAACGCGTGAGCATCCAAGGGACGCTGTTCAGGCTTCCTTGCACGTGAATGTTGCCGTCGGGAGTACTGCTACCACCGCATACTCCGTCGACGTTAATCCTCGCTCTTTGTGCGCCTCATCCGACAGCGCCCCGGAGCTGTTGCGTACCATCGCACACCTCCGCGTTGAGATAAACGCCTGGATATCGCGGTGCTCCGAGCTGTATCCCGACGCTATACCGTCACTGTGCGCAATGAATGCCCTGTTTGCTGCAGCTGCCTCACAAGGCCTTGAGTCCAGTTCAGTCCAGAGCCGTAGAGAGCTCCGGTGCGCCCTGACGCAGCTCGCATCTCAACTGGGCTCCTTGGCGTCGGCATACTCCAGATTTTCGGCTGCCGCTCCACCATCGCCGGCTGTCCACGAATTACCGGAGTTCCACGGTTTCCAAAACGACGCTGACGACTGGGTGGCGACCGTAAACGCAATCGGAGCTCGCGAGTGCTGGACGGATCAGCAGAAGTGGTGCTTGGCCATCGACCGCCTTCGAAACGGTGCCGCGGCGTGGCACAGGTACGAAGGCGTGAGGCAGCAATCCTGGGCCGAGTGGAGCACCAAGGTCAAAGCTGCCTTTGGATCGATGAACTACCACCTCGCTACCGCCACCCAGCCCAACCTCACTGCTACCGAGGATGGAGCTCTGAAGGGGCATCACCTCGAGGCGGGTACTGTGCAGTGCAGCTTACCACCACGACAAGTTGAGGCAACATTCTCTCCACAGCACTTGGTGACGCGTGCCCCAAACTCATCTTCCCTTGGTGACCTTGACGTGACGGCTCCTCTCGGACTCGGCACGCTGTCAACCCAGAAGCCGGACGAATCCAAGACCATTACTAATGTGTCCGGAGAGCCATCTGAGCTACCTCATCCGCAACGTCAAGCGCATTCATTGCCCGAATGCGCAGATGGCCACCTTGCTTTGAATGAGACCAAGGATGTAGTGTCGACCACGTTTACCCGATGCACCGATCTGAAAGATTTCAGTACATGCCTGTGCGAAATGGTGAGAGCAGCCGCTCTGAAAGGAAAAGGCTCGCAGTACCTGACTACACACCATCAACGGTTGGACGGGATGGAGTACAATGTGTCGAACACGCAGGTGTTCCGCGAGAAGGTTTCCCGGGAAGACTGCATGAAAGTTGCCCTGTCGCTATTCCCACTGCCTGGTGACGGAATATCAATCACGAAGAAACGTGCTCTGGACTTCACAACCACGGCAACCGAAGAGTCACCTAGACCGCTTCCAGAGACGTCGGGCGTCAATGAAAACGAGAGCGAGCGCTCCGTTGACAGCGTGGAGACTTCGGCTGTAGAATATTGTTACGAATATATTTAACTTATTTACAATATGGAATTGTCCAGCAGTCAAGATGGCGGTTGTGTATTCTCAGAACACCGACGCGTCGTCTGCCTCTTCGCACACCTCCGCACAGTCATAGCTGCAACCCCGCTACATCGACCTCCGGCGGCGAAAGCGCCGACTCGGCGCTTGTTAGCAGGTGGTGGGCGAAAGGTACGGCTTCAGGCGAGCGACGTGGACGACGTTGGAAGACGTAGAGGGCGCCGTGTGGTCCAGAGGGGCGATGTCATAGGTGACCTCAGTCACCTGGCGTAGCACACGGTAAGGGCCGGAGTACTTGGGCAGAAGTTTTTCGGCCAGGCCAACATGCCGAGACGGAGACCACAGGAGAACGAGGTCACCCGGATTGAAGCGAACGTTCCGGTGGCAGCTGTCGTATGTATGTTTCTGGCGGAGTTGCGATTCCGAAAGGCGTCGATGGGCGATATGACGGGCCTTTTCGGCTGTGCTAATAGCGTGGCGAGCATATTCGGTGGACAGGTGGGCAGGGGTGGGTACGAGCGTGTCGAACGGCAAGGTCGGTTCTCGTCCATACAAAAGGTAAAAGGGAGAATATCCAGCAGTGTCGTGGCGCGAGCTGTTGTAAGAAAAAGTGACAAAGGGTAGCGCAATGTCCCAGTCGCGATGATCGGTCGAGACATACATGGCGAGCATGTCAGTGAGCGTGCGATTCAAACGTTCTGTGAGTCCGTTCGTTTGGGGATGATAGGCCGTCGTAAGCTTGTGCTTGGTTGCACAAGACCGAAGTAGGTCCTCGATTACCTTGGATAAAAAGTAAAGACCTCGGTCCGTGATGAGTTGACGAGGAGCGCCGTGATGTAAGATGACGTCTTGGATCAAAAACTCGGCGACGTCTGTAGCGCAGCTGCTCGGGAGAGGTCTCGTAATGGCAAAACGGGTCGAATAATCCGTAGCGACGGCGACTGATCTGTTACCGTTGTTAGAAAGTGGGAAAGGTCCCAAAAGGTCGAGGCCGACACGAGAAAAGGCTCAGCAGGTACGTCGATAGGTTGAACGAGCCCGGCAGGGTGCACAGCTGGCTTTTTCCGGCGTTGGCACGACTCGCAAGTAGCGACATAACGATGTACGGAACGGTAGAGGCCGGGCCAGAAAAAGCGTCGGCGGACACGGTCGTACGTTCTGGCAACACCAAGATGGCCGGCCGTTGGTACATCATGTAGTTGCTGAAGTACGGTCGAGCGGAGATGAGTGGGTACTACAACTAGTAGTTCTTGTCCGACTGGGCGCATGTTCCGGCGGTATAAAATGCCGTCGATGATGACGAACATGCGAAGCGAACTGTCCGTCGAGTCAGTATTCAGGCGGGTGATTAGATCTCGTAGGGACGCGTCACGCTGTTGCTCGTCACCGATGTTGCCGAAAGCGGAGAGCGAGGAAATACAGATGGACGTGTCATCCGTTACGAGGTCTGGATCGTCGACGGGGTACCGAGAAAGGCAGTCGGCGTCTTGGTGTAGACGGCCGGACTTGTAGACCACTGTGTACGTGAATTCCTGGAGGCGCAGAGCCCAGCGAGCTAGGCGCCCTGTTGGATCTTTGAGTGCTGAAAGCCAGCATAGAGCGTGGTGGTCTGTGGTAACGGTGAAAGGGCGACCATATAAATAGGGGCGGGTGTGTTCAGATAAGGACAGACCAAGGGGGGTCCCGACTATTTTTGGTTTTGCACGAAATTTTTATATGAGCTGGGCAAATGTCTCTATAGAAAGGAATGAACCTTCGTTTTGCGGAAATTATCACGGATTACTAGGAAAAAATTCCCGTTTCACAACAGGTGGAAAAAGGCAATTCTGCAACTTTCAGATTTCACAAATTTGGAGGCCTATCACTAAAAACTTCACGCATTGTGGACATCAGTGTTAATTTTTCGTAAATCTTCAGCAATAGTGCTATCGGCCTACGGAAATTTAAATTTGTGCGACTGACAGTACATTTTTGAAAAATTGCCAAACTTTGATTTTTGAGCGGCTGCCTCTGGCTGACCCCAAATTCAAGGGTCTTTTTTCGCAGTTTTCGCTAAAGCGCTGAAGCTGAAAATATCTCTCGCAAGTCTACGAAAGGTTTTTCGCTAATTAAGCAAAACGTTATGCGACTACACTGCATATTTATTTCGTTATAAAATCCCAAAAATGCCATAATTCCAAAACTAGCGAAAATTGCAACATTTTAGGGTCGTTTAAAAAAAAATAATCATCACCGATTTTTATGAAAATGATGGACTATACCCGGCCATGACTGCTAAATATTGTGCTGCAAAAATATGTTGCATTATTTTGTTTGAAGTGAGAAAATTGAGCTTATTTTAATACCCATGTATAGTCTTAACATCAATGTGCGGCGTTCTAATGATAAAATAAATTTAATAGACATATTTAGTTCGTAGCTCGCTTTTTTGGTTTTAATAATGACGATGGACCCAGCTTGTGTCTTTTTGACTGTTTTGAGACACAGAAAAGCTGAGCTTGAATTTTTCAGAGCTCCTCTGTCTGTATCCATACTACGGCACATTGAGGCAGCAGGCACGCGAGAGCGCGTACAGCAAGACCAGAGCGTAATTGAATGCCACCCGCAAGAGAGGGAAACAAAAGTACGTATAACAGCCAAGCACTCCGAGAACCTGTGATGGAGAACACATGACCGTCGTGAAATGCGAGACGCACCGCGGTGCGCCTGCAACGGTCGGACCCAGACAGGAGAGAGCGTTCCCCTCACACCTGAAAAGCAGTTTTTTGGGTGTAGACCATATGTCAGTCTGGATAGTGAACTCTAACAAAGAAGTCGTGTTGTTTTCTACGTGTGTCAATGATACAGTTTTTTCATCACATTGTAGTTACTCTAGTGTCGTCCTCTATTATTAATAATAAGTTATTTCGTAAGCAGATAAGATAGAGATTGCGGAGTAAGTAAGAAGCCCACTGCAAGCAGCTCTCTTCACGTAAACCCTGGTGTCAAGACATCAGCTGCGATCCGGCTACTGAACTTTCGTTATTGCACTAAGAACTTCCTTGGACGCTACCTTCACCCCAAAGTGATTGTACCTTATACTTACTGTAACCTACTGTGTCACCGAGAGACCTCACTGTGGCACAGTTCTGATGGCGAAGTTTCCTGAACGAAATTGCTGCGCCGACTACTTAAAGAGGCACAAGCGGAAGATCAGGTTTCAAAGGAATTTCCGCAGTGTCAAAGACTTGGGGAATTGACAATCTAAAGAAAGTGTTGGAAGCTGACACAGCGCTCAGAGCGCATGAATCGCACTTTGTGTGCCAGAATTGCTTTAGGAACTTTAAGGAAGACATTGAGCATATGGAAGAGGAATCCAGTCAGTCCAATGAGGGTTTCCAGACCACAGAGGAAGTTATGGAAAGCATTAAGGCAGTCGTTGGTGCCCCATCAGCAGTGTCGCCACTAAAGCCTCCTCGGAGTGTAAAGAAAGGGAAGAGACTCTCGTACGCAAAGGGCAAGGCAAATGAAATTACTAGAGCTGCTGTAAGAAACATTCGATGCGGAATTCGCACAGCATACGGTATTAAAGACATTCCATCAGAATTCAGTTGCTGTGCCTGTGCCAGCTGGAAGAAAAACCTACACACAGCGTACATCAAGTGCACATCTTTTCGAGAGCGCTGCCGTCTGCTATCCTTGATACATCTGAGCCTAACAATAAAAGAGGTGCAACGCTTCATTCCAGAGGCAACGAAGCACGCGATTCTAAAGGCCAGGAAGATAGCTGCAGAACAAGGTGTGTGGAGCCTTTTGGAGCCGTACTGCAAAGAAAAATGGAGTGAAACAGACACCAACAAAATCCTTGAATACTACACAAAAGATGAGCTGGACTGTTCAAGACAGAGTCCAAACAAGAAAGATGTGGTGCGCGTGCGCATCGATGGAAAAGCCGAATTCATTTCGAAGCGTTTCATGACGCGGTCGCTACGAGAGACATACTCAGTCTACAAACTTGCTAATCCGCTGTCAGCGGTTGGTCTGACAAAATTCATATCTTTGCGCCCAGAATGGGTCAAATGCTCACCGCATCGGGAGGGGTGTGTATGGGAATATTGTGCAAATTTCGAACTATGCCTTATTGGGATCAAAAATGCGTCGGGGTCTTTGATGTCGACTGATGATGTGCAGGCGCTCTGTGTGTGCACGCAGCCTAGCACCAAATGCTTCTTAGGCGAGTGCGAACAATGTCCTGTGAAGAATGGTCTCAGCCTGGGAACTCTTGGCATAGCACCGGACGAAGAAATTGTATTTGCTACTTAATTGGGAATCAGGAGAACTAATAAAGAAGACCATGATGCCTCCAGCATTCCTAAAGGAATTTCAAAATGTGACCATAAAATGGATCCCTCATAACTACCTCACGCGCACGCAAGCAAATACCATACACGAGGAAAAACAGTGTTGTGAAAAGGGTTCCATTGTTTTCCACTTTGATTTTGCCGAAAATTGATCCATCGTACTCCCAGATGAAGTACAACCTTACCATTGGCAAAGTACGCAAGTTAGCATCTTTACTTGCGTTGTATCGACAAGAAAGTCGACATGGAACTACGCAATAATTAGCGATGTCGTTTGCCACGACTCCGCACATGCTTGCTAGGCCCTGAGAAAAATCAAGGATCACATTAAAGATTATGCTCCAATTTACACGAAACTAACACTTGTGAGTGATGGAGCAGCTGCCCATTTTAAGAACCGCTTCCAACTGCACGAATTGCAATGCAGTCAGCTTCAGACAACCAAGTGGCTTTTTTCGGCAACGGGGCACGGCAAAAATGCCTGCGACGGCGTCGGTGGCCTTGTGAAACAACAAGCCACACTACATAACCTGCGTTCACCCGCCACCGAGGTCATTCAGTGCGCAAGTGATTTTGTTACTTTTGTAGCCAGTAAACTTAAAAAGGTTTTCTTACTGCATGTGGAGAAGAGTGAAGTGGAAGCCTTCAGAGAACTGAAGAAGGAGGAATGGAAACTTGCCAGACGGGTTCAAGGTATTCAGGCAACCCACATGTGCAAACACATGAAATCGGACCAAGGGAATTTCCTGTACGTAGCGCGGTGCGCAGACACAGAGTGGAAGGGGTTGTGAATCTGCAGTGTGCAAAATTTGATTGCCCGAATGGATATTACTCATTCTAGGTGACGTGAATAAACTATTTAATGCGCAACATGAACGTGCTTCTTGTAGATTCATAACTCCCTCATTCCCACCATCTCAACCCGTTTCTGCGAATGATAAATTCATCGAAATATTAAGACCGCAACGGTCTTAATATTCCCATACAATGGTAATGCTCGAGCCACCTGTACATTATTGTAACCAACTCTAGTCCATAAATTTCGTTGCTTGATGGAAGAAAATCAGGGTAAGTACGCAGTTGAAGATGGTAACACGAAGGCTTTTATTATTAATAAAGTATAGGAAGATATTTTTGCAGGATTTTCATCGAAATATGGCCCTCAAGTAGTCTTAGGGCAAGTTATAATCATTTTCTTTAAAGAAACAAACGCGAACCTGAAATTTCGGGCCCCCTTTCTCTACCACCCAGCAGCGAGCAATTGGGTCTAGGCACACTAACGCAACTATAACATTTTCCCGTACTGTTAGGGAAATACTAGTTAAACCTCTTTTGCGTTAGACAGGTGGTATGATGTGAACTAAAATGGTTGACGTGCAGAAAAATTTGCACTCTACACCACGAGCTCTCATTTGTACGCGCTCTCGGGCGCCGGCTGCCTCAATGTACTGGTAGGGACACAGACAGGGGAGCTCTGAAAATTCAAGCTCAGCTTTTCTGTGACTCAAAGCGGTCAAAAAGACACAAGCTGGGTCAATCGTCATTATTAAAACCAGAAAAGCGAGCTACGAACTAAATATGTCTATTAAATTTATTTTATTATAAGAACGCCACACATTGATGTTAAGACCATACATGGGTATTAAAATAAGCTCAATTTTCTCACTTCAAACAAAATAATGCAACATATTTTTGCAGCACAATATTTAGCAGTCATGGCCGGGTATAGTCCATCATTTTCATAAAAATCGGTGATGATTATTTTTTTTAAAACAACCCTAAAATGTTGCAATTTTCGCTAGTTTTGGGATTATGGCATTTTTGGGATTTTATAACGAAATAAAGATGCAGTGTAGTCGGATAACGTTTTGCTTAATTGGCGAAAAACCTTTCGTAGACTTGCGAGAAATATTTTCAGCTTCAGCGCTTTAGCGAAAACTGCGAAAAAAGACCCTTGAATTTGGGGTCAGCCAGAGGCAGCCGCTCCAAAATCAAAGTTTGGCAGTTTTTCAAAAATGTACTGTCAGTCACACAAATTTAAATTTCCGTAGGCAGATTGTACTATTGCTGAAGAGTTACGAAAAATTAACACTGATGTCCACAATGCGTTAAGTTTTTAGTGATAGGCCTCCAAAATTGTGAAATCTGAAAGTTGCAGAATTGCCTTTTTCCACCTGTTGTGAAACGCGAATTTTTTCCTAGAAATCCGTGACAGTTTCCGCAAAACGAAGGTTCATTCCTTTCTATAGAGACATTTGCGCAGCTCATATAAAAATTTCGTGCAAAAGAAAAAAATAGTCGGGACCCCCCTAGGTCTGTCCTTATCTGAACACACCCGGGCGGAATTTACCAACTGCCCATACAAGCGCCAGGCACTCGCGCTCAGTAATAGAGTAATTGCGTTCGGCAGGAGAAAGGAGCCGGCTGGCATACGCAAGAACTCTATCATGACCGGATTGACGCTAGGCTAACACAGCGCCAATGCCGTAACCACTAGCGTCGGTGTGGACCTCGGTTGGAGCGGACGCGTCGAAGTGGGCGAGGATCGGCGGTGTGGTGAGCAGCGTAATGAGGCGGGAAAAAGCACTGGCTTGGTCAGGACCCCACCAAAATGGCACATCCTTCTTGAGAAGGTCAGTGAGGGGGCGAGCAATATCTGCGAAGTTTCTGACGAATCGTCGGAAATATGAGCATAGGCCCACAAAACTTCGAACTTCTTTGGCACAACTTGGTACGGGAAAATCGAGGACAGCGCGAACTTTGTCGGGATCGGGTCGGATGCCAGATGAGTCGACGAGATGCCCTAGAATAGCAACTTGGCGATGGCCAAAGTGGCACTTCGATGAATTAAGTTGTAGCCCAGCCGCACGAAACACGGAAAGAATAGACGAAAGTCGGTCGAGGTGAGACTCAAAGGTGGGAGCAAATACAATGACGTCGTCCAGGTAACAAAGGCAGATAGACCATTTAAAGCTGCGCACAAGCGTGTCCATCATCCGCTCGAACGTGGCCGGCGCATTGCACAAACCGAACGGCATGACTCTGAATTGGTAGAGACCGTCAGGCGTTACAAAGGCGGTCTTCTCACGGTCGAGGTCGTCTACGGCGATTTGCCAGTAACCAGAGCGTAGGTCTATCGAAGAAAAATAGGTAGCACCATGAAGGCAGTCCAAGGCGTCATCGATACGAGGAAGCGGGTAGACATCCTTTTTGGTGATCTTGTTTAAATGCCGATAATCCACGCAGAAACGCCAGGTGTTGTCTTTCTTTTTAACTAAGACTACAGGGGAAGCCCACGGACTCGAAGAAGGCTCAATAATGCCTTTTGTGAGCATCTTGTCGACCTCCTGTTGAATAACTTGGCGCTCTGATGGTGAAACTCGGTAAGGACGCCTGTGAATTGGAGCTGCATCACCGGTATCTATGCGGTGCTTGACTTGCGAGGTTTGACCTAAGGGCCTACCGTCAAAGTCAAATATGTCAGAGTAGGTCATAAGGAGATCACTGAGGTCTTTAACTTGAGAGGGCAAAAGGTCTAAGGCAATCATCTTGGTTATGTTCTTGTGCAGTGTAGAAGAGGTGACTGCGTCGACTCTATGCGGGTTTGGAGAGACGACAGCGGGCAGTTCGGGTGACACCGATGAGATCTGGCACTCGTACGACGGTGACAGAGTAGCGAGAGCAATGCCTTGTGGTAGGACTTGAGGGCTCAATCCGAAGTTCAGAAGAGGAAGGCACGTCTTGTTCGCTGTAATAGTTACAACTGTGTACGGAGAGGAGACGTTGCGGGTCAGTAGAACACTGGGAGAGGGAGAGACCACGTAATCCCCATCCGGTACACTGGGATAGGGTTCAACAGCGACGCAAGTTAGGGCTTGTGGTGGCAGACGAACAGCCTCAGCACACGAAAGTTTCGTCTGAACCACCTCCGACACGTCGGCGGACGCAGGCAAGACAAGTTGTACAACACCGGCCGAGCAGTCAATGACAGCAGAGTGGTCAGACAAGAAATCGAGTCCGAGGATGACATCATGAGGACAATGAGCGAGAACATGAAACAGAACGGACGTCTGGCGGTCGGAGAACCTCACACGTGCCGTGCACATTCCGAGTACAGCCGGAGTTCCCCCACTAGCGACACGTACAAATAGGGACTCGGGCGGCGTAAGGACCTTATTTAATCGTGCACGGAGATCAGAGCTCATAATAGAAATATGTGCGCCGGTATCAATAAGGGCAGTAACGGGCAGGCCATCCACTTCCACAGCAAGCAGGTTCTGGTCCGTAGTGAGGGTCAGCAGAGGGTTTTCAGGTCGGGGGTCGAATGCAGCATCACCTCCAGGAGCTGCATTGCTCAGTTTTCCGAGTATGGGCGTCCAGTAGGGCGAGGCGACGAATGGCGACGGGGCTGAGGTGACCGGGAGCGACGATCGTGTGGGGACGGCGAACGGCTGGAGCGTCGGACCGATGTCGTAGGAGCCTCATCGTATGGTCCACCGTCACGAGCGGGAAACTGCAGGGGCCGGTGGTTGTCGTCACGTCGATAGCCAGCAAACGAGCGAGATGGAAAGGTGCGAGAACGACAGTAGCGGGAAATATGTCCTACACCGTGGCAACGAAAGCAGATCGGCTTGTCGTCCTGCGTTCTCCACTGGGCAGGGTCACGATAGCGGCGCAACATTTCCGGTGCACGAGGAGGCGTTATAGAACTGACACGAGGTTCCGTCACCGAACATACCGGCTGCAGTCCGACATTTGCAAGCTCCTCCCTCACAACCTGCTGGATCAACGAGATCGTTGGTCGAGGATCATCAGATGGCCGCGTCAGGAAAGATGGTGGCGACGCCGCCTCGATTTCTCGGCGCACGATGCGAACTACGCTCTCGTTGGTAGGCGGTTGACCGCATGGCGGCTGAAGGTCCTCGCAGGATGATGTAGCGGCCGTGTTCGGAAGTCGCATGAAATGCTGGGCAATGCGGCGACTCTTCAGCTCTTCGAACCGGCGGCACTCTTTGATGATGTCGTCCACGGTTGAGCAGTCTTTAGACACAAGTAAATTAAAAGCGTCATCCGCAATTCCCTTGAGCAAATGGCTTACTTTGTCACTCTCTGACATGTTGGTGTCGACACGACGGCAAAGGGCCAGGACGTCAAGGATGTAGGAGACGTATGATTCGGTGGAAGTTTGTGCCCGACAGGAGAGTTCTTTAGAAGCGGCCCGCTGGCGTCCGACGGCTCTACCAAATAGGTCGCGAAGCTTCTGTTTACAGGCATCCCAACTTGTTAAGTCAGCTTCATGAGCTTGAAACCACGCGCCTGCTGTTCCGCAGAGATAGAAGTCAACATTGGCGAGCATCATTGTAGGGTCCCACCTGTAGACCGCTGCAAACCGCTCGTACTTCGCAATCCAGTCATCGACATCAACGTGGTCGGTGCCGCAGAAGTTACCGGGATCGCGCGGTTGAGTCAATACGACCGGCTGTACCGGCTGTACCGGTTGTACCGGAGTCGCGGTCAAAGCGGCAGCAGCAGAGTTGCTTTCTGTTGACATATTGAGGCTGTCAAGGACACGTCCGCTGCGGAGTTCCGTCTTGCGTAGTACCCAGCACCTCCACCAAAATGTTACGAATATATTTAACTTATTTACAATATGGAATTGTCCAGCAGTCAAGATGGCGGTTGTGTATTCTCAGAACACCGACACGTCGTCTGCCTTTTCTTCGCACACCTCCCCACAGTCATAGCTGCAACCCCGCTACAATATTTCAATTCCCACAAAACCGCAGGAGGTTCCTGACGAAGGTCCTGACCGTTTTCCCGGTGTTGACAATCACGGGGTTTTAACCGAAAAGAAGCACCGAGACACCTTGCCAGCTACGGTGCCTCCTCGGATGCTGTTCCGGCATCCGTCCCTGTGCATGCCACATCCGCCGCTACCTCCGACACAAAGCCAAAGCCGGCCGCCGGAAGCATGTTTTTTGCGATTTAGCCACGGTCGCCCACCAGACCCACGAGCGAAGACGACAGATGCACCAGCCAAGTCAAAGCGTGGCCGAGACCGGCCACCGCGATGCAGCCAAAGCCGCCCACCAGAGACGCTGTCGGCAGTTCCGCGCGCTCGCAGTCATGGCCGAGTGTGAGGACGAAGATCGACACCGCGGCTCCGGTGCGCGGGGACAGCTAGCGGGTAGAGGAAGAGGAAGAAGAGGGCAGACAATAGAACAGCTAGCCCAGGATCGGGTGCTGTGTGCAATATATATATATATATATATATATATATATATATATATATATATATATATATATATATATATATATATATATATATATATATATAGAGAGAGAGAGAGAGAGAGAGAGAGAGAGAGAGAAAGTAACAAATAGAAATCTACAAGGAAGGCATAGAAAAATAGAGAGACGAGAGGAAACGAAAGAAAGAGGTGAGGAAAGGAAGAAAGAAATAAAGAGACACAAACAAGGCCGCCCAGCTCCGACTTCGTTCAGGCTTGGCACCACTGTAGTGCGAAGCTCACCTAATTTTTTTCTTATTGGCCCACCACGCGAGTTGCGTAACGAGTGGGTTATTGAAAGCTGCCCAACCGTTACGAAGGTCTGAGCTAAATTCGTCACCCGCAACAGCATCAACAAAGCCGCTAGCCTTGAAAACTAGGAACGCGGCGCGCGGTGATGATGGCTTTCTCCTTCGAGTCTCAAACATACGGGAACCTGTGAGTTTTTATTCACCTGCGTGACGTTGGTGAGTGCAAACGACGTCGTGGCTGACGGCCAGTGTCTCATGTCCTCACTGACCACGAGCGGCACCAGGTTTTCCACGGAATCTTCCAGCAACGCCTGAGGCTCCAACCCGTCCACCTTCACCGCTCCGCGCAGATCTTCACACACCTGCACCATTGTTGTTGAAAGCTGCGATGATCCATCGCGTTCGAGTGCATCATTAAGCATTACGTTGGCTTCCAATGATCTTTTTTTATTTACCGCATATACCTAATGTTGCTTGCTATTCTTTAGTTCTGCTGATAAATATGCACAGGATGCTTTGTAGACTAACCTGTTAATTAATGTACGTGTATTTGCAGTAACCCGTTTTTATTACGCCTGTGTTCACATTTTTCTGCTTCTTATTTAATCATTCTTGAATTTATTTTCTGTGTTGGGGAAAGGAGGTGTCACGTTTATTGTAGTTTTCCTCCCTTCTCCTGTTGCATGTTGCGCTGGCCTCTCTCGCCGTTGTTATGGCTAGGTGGTGTCGCTATATAAGTATATCGCGAGAGTATCGTAGAGAATCCTTTGAGTATCTGTATTTCTGCATAAAGATACAC
The DNA here is from genome assembly GCF_013339695.2 of Rhipicephalus sanguineus. Lineage (NCBI taxonomy): Eukaryota > Metazoa > Arthropoda > Arachnida > Ixodida > Ixodidae > Rhipicephalus > Rhipicephalus sanguineus. The sequence goes on from NC_051184.2 coordinate 137,559,906, forward strand.
TTGAAAAATGCATATGTATCTCAGTTGTGAAATAACTCTACGATGTATAAATTGTATCGCGATACTGAGCAGGACATTGGCATCTCGTTACTTTTTCGTCGGAAATGAGCTTGCGTGTTTTCAAAGTGCAAAGGAGGACTTTTTTCCGCTAATCTAAGCGAAGGCGCGGCACTGGTCGGCGACACGACAATGGCGGCGAAAGGTTTCCCACATGCACAGTATGGCATACGTGGTAAAAGCTCCCGACGCCGTTGACGGCAAAATAGCGGAGGCGTCGGCCCCTGCCGATATTGTGCTTCACTCATTAAATGCTGAGGAGCGTCAGTATCCCCGGAATACTTATGTCGTTTTGCAAAAGTATCTCCGGAATATCCCATTACGTCCGAGACAAATGTAGCTCGGTGCCTGTATTTTAGGCTTCCAGCATGTGCGTTTCAATATCTGTATTCTGGAATACATATCTGAGTATCTTTGCCCAGCCCTGTGACCAGGCTTAGGTTATTTATTTGTGCCTTTTTCGTCGCCGTTTTCCATGCTCAATAAAAACGCTGCACTGACCCGAAGGCCGCGGGATCGAATGCTGGCCGCGGCCGTATTTTCGATGGAGGCGAAAAGGCTTGAGGCCCGTGTGCTTAGATTTAGTCGTATCTTAAAGACCCCACATACCCAGGAATTCGGGACATCGCTTTTAGTTCACCTTTTTTTCACACCACGTGGCGTACGGACCTTCAACGTTCAAAATTCGCGCGATGACGCTTGCCGTAGTCGCGCGAATCGAGAAAACCACAATACATAAAAAAAGCACGACGACGATATCCGCTACAAGCAGCGAGCGCGAACCTAAATCGACGACTGTTAACCGCAGCGCATGCAACGAGCGGCCGGTTGGGCTGCTCGACCATGAATCAGCAGTTCTGTTGCAATGAAAGGAGGCTTACATGTCGCTTGGCTGCGCTTGATAACGACGAGCTCTCGAAAGAGCGTGCTGCCCTTCTTCGCATCCCCTGCCTCTTCAATATATTTCGTCCGATCATATTGTTGTTGGCTCCCACGGGTTTCCTAAAAGTTCTAAAGCAAGAACGTCCTTTAGCACTGCTGTTTTTGTAGTGTGAAAAAACCTAACTTCCAGAAAATAATACAAGCTTGTGAGGCGGTGATGACGATCGCGGGTTTCAAAATGTGTAGACAGACGCTTGCCGTCCCTAATTTCAGTTGGTCTCAATTTATGAATTCAATATTTTGCGCTTTTACAAGACGTCTTGTCGTGTTATATTCGCTGCCCACAGACATTTTTCTTTAAAGCTCAATTACCAGCAGAGGTAAAGCAACAATACCTTTGCAAGCACAATATTGTTCAATGATCTTCTCAAAAAGAATCATTTTAATAAAGTCACCTTAGTTTCAACAGCGCCCCTAACACGCTCTCGCGGCTATGCGCCCGTGTGTCTTAGAAAAACAATAAGGCCGCCTGTGACATACAGCATGTAAAACCGTATTGTCCATGCGTAGTTCGGGTGGTTTACGAAATACCCCTCAGCTGTGGTAGGACATACATCGGCCACACTGGTCGATGTTTAAATATCCGATTAATGGAACATGAAGCCTCCCTCAACAATGTATCTGGTTTACACTTGCCTTCGCACTGCAAGTCCTGCGCATGCGCGCCCCGGTTTTCGGAAACCAGGGTGCTTGGGAAAATTCGCAACCAAGTGGCCAGAGAATTGTTGGAGGCTTTTTGCATAAATAAGAAGGGTGCCCAGTGTGTTAGTGTGCCTTCCTTGAATTTATATCGCAACGAATTGCACTTTTTAGACAAGTCTTGATAACTCAAAGTAGGTTGTCATTCTGTTACCGTGATTGTCAATGTGACTCGCCCATGCGCGTGAAGCTACCTGGAATGCAATGTTGTTTCCAATATAACAGTTTTTAGTTTGGCACCAGTCCTGTCATTTCTTGTCCTCGTTCCTTTGTGCCTCCAAATTTTTGTCAGACCATGCACCAACTAGCCCAAGAACGCGTTTTAGTCGATAACTAAAGACGCCGGAAATCACCGACTTCATTATGCTCATGACATGCTACCCAGGCCGCGTTTTCCTCTCCGCTAAGTGTTGGTGAAAGAGGGATGAAACAGATTAGACTGATATAAAGTATCGTGGAACTCGCCTTCTGGTTTGACTGCCTATGCTGATCTGCAACCCTTCAGGGTGGCCTAGTGAATAAGGTGCTCGACTGCTGACCCGCAGGTCGCCGGATCGAATACCGGCCGCGGCGGCCATATTTTCGATGGAGACGAAAACGCTAGAGGCCCGTGTACTTAGATTTAGGTGTATGTTAAAGAACCCCAGTTGGTCGAAATTTCCGGAGCCCTCCACTACGGCGTCTCTCATAATCATATCGGGGTTTTGGGACGCTAAACCCCAACAATTATTATTATATTATGCTGGTCTGTAGAATTGCAGGAGGTCGCGGCTTGAAACCCGGTTCTTGCGGCCAGTTTTATTCTGGACAAAATAGCTTGTTTCTATTTTTTACATGGTAAAGTTCGTTAAAAAGTCTCTCGTCAGGACCCATTTAATATTTTCATTACGAGTTGAAATCTTTTGCTTATGTTTGCAAGTGACGTGGAAGGTTCTCGAAAAGCCGTTTTATGTTTATTCTCTGTGTCGTGACTTTGTTTACCGATAGACAACGTAGCACCTCATGAGGCGATGTTTCTCAAATAGTGGATTACACTGAAAGTTGTTAAAGGCAAGCTGAGCAACCTTCCACGATTATCTTTCTTTTTTTTAGTCAATTAGTTCACTGTTGAGCGTGAAAAAGCGCGCCGAGAGGGGACAGAAAACGAAAAGAAGCACACATACACATCGCTAGTGTGTGTGCAACTCTTACAATAGCGGGGTGTACACACTATTATAACAGTTGCAAGGCATTGAGCTGCCCTGTTACCGTGCTGCCAGAAGGTAAACATTGCTGTCAACACAGGCCTTGTGCGCCTCGGTGGAGCAGTAAATATGGTGCTCGGCTGCTAACCGGAAGGCCCCGAGTTCGATCCTGGCCGCGGCGGTCTCATTTCTATGAATGCGAAATGCTAGGGGCCCGTGTATTGTGCGATGTTAGCGCACGTTAAAGAACACCGGATGGTCAAGTATTCCGGAGCACTCCACTACGGCGTCTCTCATAATCATATCGTGGTTTTGGGACGTTAAATCCCGGATATTATTAACGCAGGCCTTACCTATACCACGGCGATGGTCTGCAAGTCTGCAAGCGGAGTTCTTTCCCTGCATTTCGTTACGTACCGTAGGCAATGTACATACTCTGTTTTTCTTACGTGATGAGCCCCACTTTTTTTCTGTGTTGGTTCGTGGCGCTTCTAGAGTGGCCGCACTGAGCTTCTCGCAATGGGAGCTTAACTGAAGCCACGTGCTGCAGTCAATGACGCTGAAAGCAGTGTGTTGCAGTGTGCAACTCACATCTCGCAGAAAGTGTGACCCCCCCTCTTAAAGGTATGGCCTACTTTTTGATTATTTTCATACTTAGTAGACACGATATTTGCCTGCTAAGTGACGGACCGAATTTGTCAGAAATCTTATATGATCAAATTCTTCGGTTTCCTCGCATCACTCATTGCCATCGTCTCAATCGTACAGTAATGCCAATAAACACTAGAGGGTGCTAAGTAATATCATTAATTAAGAGGGCAGTGTTGTATGGCTTGTGATTTTCAAAGCTCCTAGTGACCCGGTGAGCTTGGAAGCGTGGGCTCGTGCCATGCCAAGGAAAGATCGAAAGCGCACGCCTCGTGACTACGTTTGCGAGAAGAACTTCTCGTAGACAAGGCCTATCATTCGTATAAAAAGAAACGCACTGGGCTCCTTATGCATTAGACTAAGACGACTCGAAGGTGAAAGTTTCTTCTTGTCGTCATTAGATGTGTCTGTTCTGCCCCACCCTCGTGCAAAAGCTTTCTGCACCTAACGTAGTTTTGCACTGCATCTGTGATTGGCCAACCGATCACAGAGGCAGTGCAATGCGACAATGTCATGTGATGAAGTCACGTTATGTGACGTCATCATGCCGTCATAATTACGTGATCTTGGGAATGTGTGACGCCATAATAACGTCCCATCGTGATGTCATCACGTGATGATTTTTTGTTGACGCCGCCAACGCCGTGGAAGCAATTGGCTGATAAAGTGTGGCGCTGCTGAGTAGCGAGGTCTAGAGTCACTGTATATGCTACCTTTAGGTAGCAGAGTAGCGCATAGGTCCGGCTAGCAACCACAGCTATGCGGTGAAGTCGTACTCCATTTTTGCAGGCGACATGCCTACCGCGTCGCCGATAAACATGTCTGGCGTGTCGAAGGCCGGTGATAAACATTGGCTGTCGATGACTAGAGTTAATTGAGTGAGCTGCAGCGGCGGCGTCGAGAAATACAAAAATTGGCCCGAGCGTCAGCTTCTCCGCAATGCATCGTTGCTAGCGGCGTTGGAAAACAGATGCGCAACTCTGCTACCTAAAGGTAGCATATACAGTAACTCTAGCGAGGTCGCGTGTTCTATTCCCTGCCACGGCGGTCGTATTCCGGCGGGGACGAAACGCAAGAACACATGCTTACTTAGGTCTGTTAGATGCACGTTCTAGACCCCCGTGTGTTTAAACCTATTACAAAATCTCCCACTGCGGCTTGGCGATAATGACAATGGGGTTATGGCACGTAAAGACCCTTAAAGTATTATTGTTTACGTAGGCCGCTTGGGGGCAACAAAAATAATGCATGAAAAACAACCTCGTACACACCCGTCATCATTAATGCGGGAGTGTCACGCACAGAGTTCTGCCTAAGTTAATATTCTGCATGTTCCATCACAAGCATCTGCTTATCAATAATTCGGAAGTATCCATGTGAATGCGCACATGCATACTTCGGAATTACGCATGCTCTTGCCGCAGGATAAAAAAAAATCGAGATATAAAGGGAGAAGGCTATGATATTCCTCTAGTCTTGCTTGCTTTATTCGCTAGGCCATCTTCTGGGGCTGCTGTCGCATCCGAAAAGCTACAGTGCAGTGTGTCTGTATTTTGGCGGTGTACAAGTAAAGAAATGGCTCCTCCTGGTCTCTGTATATATGTTTTTTTTGCAGTGAGATTGCAAGTTGTGATATCCACAACCCGACTAGACGAATTAATACGAGTGCGGTTTAAACCGATGCACCGTGGAGAAAACAATAAAACAGTTTGAATATAAATGCTTCAAGCTTTCATTTGTGGTAATGCAATTTACATAAACCAACACTCTACCGGTTTCACGCCTTAGTAATACTACTACTACTACTACTACTACTACTACTACTACTACTACTACTACTACTACTACTACTACTAATTATTATTATTATTATTATAACAATATTATTAATAATAACAAAAATTGTTATTATTGTTATTAGTAGTAGTAGTACTAGTGGCGTTTAATGTCTCAAAACCACGATATGATTATGTGGGACGCCGTATTGGAGTGCTGCAGAATTATTGACCACTTAGGGTTCTTTAACGTGCACCTAAATCTAAGATTTCTTCCAGTATTTTTATATACGGTTCGTCGACGCCCTGATTCCGTGCCTGAATGACTGCTGCCATCTCGACCGAATCAAATACCTTCTCGTAATCTCTGACGGCTATATGTAGGGGTTGGTTATATTCCGCGCATTTCTCTATCACTTGATTGATCGTGTGAATCTGTTTATTGTCGAGTAACCTGTACGGAATCTTGCTATATTTTTAAATCGCTTGTAGACAACGGACAGTAAGCAGATCGGTATGTAATATTTCAAGCCCTTGACGTCGTCTTTGTTATGAATTAAGGTGATTTTAATATTATTCCAAGATTCTCGTACCTTCATCGTCAAGAGACACTTTCTATACATGGTGGCCAGTTTTTCTAAAACAATCTGTCCACCGTCTTTCAACAGATCTGATGTTACCTGATCCTAACCAGCGGCAATTGCCTCTTTGCGTTCCCTCTAAGGATTTCTTTATTTCCCATGTCATTGCTGGTGGGTTGTCCGATTCCTCTTGCCTACTTCTTACGTTATCGTCCTCGTTGTCCTGGCTACTGTACAGATATTTGTAAAGCTCCTCAGCTATTTTAACTTTCCTATCCATATTGACAGTGACTTTGCCTTCCTCATCCCTTAGTGCATACGTCCGGTTTTTGCCTGTGGGCAGTTTCCTCTTGACCCCTTTGAGGCTTCGTCCGTTCTAGAGATGACCAATAAAAGGATGGGACGAAGTCAGTCAGTCACGTGCGAGTCACGTTTGAGACCCCAGCCCTGCAGCAAAAATTAAATAAAATGATACCACGTGGCTTTCTAGATGAAGTCCAGGAGCGGTCTATACAATTCGCGCATCCATTTGGAATCAACGTCCATCGGCACTGTCGACGAGCGCAAGGTGAGGTTGTGATATTTACAGAGTACTCGAGAGACTGATTAGACTGCGTGCGCGTCGCTCGCACCGCATATACATGTATATAAAAAATGATAAGATTCTAGCGCCCTTCGTTGATACTAACTGCAGTTGTTGCATTTTAGAAACGCTGGTTGTACTTTCACGTGTTTACTCGCAGGTGAATGATGCCATAGATATGTGTAGTCGTGCGCAAGGTGAGTCTCTAACACTGAAATTATCTTTAAAATACGCCATAACGGCTAAACGCAGTGAGCAAGCGCAAAAGTGTTCATGACACCAAAGGCTGAGGCGGAAAATTCTATGGCATTTCAATACGGCCCATTCGCATTTGTACCTTCCAAGTATTCATACACTAAACATGAATTCGGTGTTTCGCTCACATTATTGACAAACGAACGTCGTGACGGCATCGGCACGCGATAACGCACATATCGATTAACTGCTACGTCCGATATACATACGCTCGACAATACCTACACTGACTGTGTTATTCCTTTCACATTTCATGCGTAGATATACAGGCAGATGCGTTTGGATAAGTGTAGTCTTTTACGATGTAAGAATATTCAACAAGCCGCGACGTGTACGTTCCTTTCGTTTCGTGCTCCCACGGCACCAACGAGCCGCGGGCGACCGAACGGCCGGCTCGCTCGATGTACAAACGTTTCCCATAGTGCGCCACGCTCCCGCGGGGCTTTCTGGGATTGCTTGAAAAGGTTCATTAGCAAGAGAATCTCGCAATGCATTCACCCTCTCTCTTTAGACTATCATCTGATGCTTTGCAATCATATGCCTCAATTTATTTTTATCATATATCAGCACTTAATTATTAATTTCCTAAAACTATCAGTAGATTTAATTACTCCTTTAAATTGCAGAAGGGTGTCTTGAAGGGTCAGTTGGTACATGTTACTGCGTTTCAAACAGCGCAAAAACGGGGCGAAGGCTTAGGAACAAACAACAGAAGCGCTGTTCCTTTGTTCGTTAGCCTTCCTGCCGTTTTCGCGCGGTTTTGAGTGCAGTAACATGTAGCAACTGGCCCTTGAAGACACCCTTCTGCATATTGTTTCTCTTACATCAGGCTCTTTTGCACCCAGTGTTTTGCATAACTCATCAATGTGCGAGCGCTTGTGTTGTTGTTTTTTCCTTATAGCCTTCGTCCAATTTTCGCGCCGTTGTCAACACAGTACTCCTTTAAATCCTCATCTCTCGTAAACATTTCTCTTGACACTTGTCGGTGATAGATGGTATCTATATTAAACGAATAATTATAATTGATTACGAATTAATGGTATTTATGACTGCTAATAATGAATGATATTCTACTACTTCCCACCACTGTACTGTAACTGCATACATTGAGATCTATAGCTGCATAGATTAGATACTATCTATCTATTATACTGATGTCATACACTGACAGCTTTCACCCTTAAATTGAACATATGTTGAATTCATTGTCACCATTCATTAGTAATGCACTGTGTACCAAGGTGCGAATGTAGATCAACATTAGTAAGATACTCTTACCGTGAATTCTGCTTAGCTGACCTAATTTTCAAAAATTTGCGCAGCTTGCACTGCGTCGCGCGCCCCGCCACGGTGGTCTAGTGGTTATGGCACTCGACTGCTGACCCGAAGGTCACGGGATCGAATCCCGGCCGCGGCGGCTGCATCTTCGATGGAGGCGAAAATGTTTGAGGTCCGTGTACTCAGATTTAGGTGCACGTTAAAGAACCCCAGGTGGTCGAAATTTCCGGAGCCCTCCACTACGGCGTCTCTCATAATCATATCGTGGTTTTGGGACGTTAAATCCCAGGTATTATTATTGCACTGAGTCGCGCAAACCTTGGCTAGAGCAGAGCTGGTCGTTACTTGGCTGGTCTTGGCTTGACTAGACACACGTGCATTCACACGACGATGCACGAAGTCTTCACGGGGTCACATTGGTAATCACGAGTATAGACTAGGCGTTGATCGGGTTCGATTGGGTATCGCTCGGCAGTCACAACACCGAATAGGTTAATTAGCTTAATCAGATTAATTGGAATAATTAGCGTAATAGGTCTAATTTGCACATTTGGAACTTGGTCTAGCTTAACTTGCATCCCTAGTCAAGCTAGCATTAATTATATTTTAATTAGATTAATCATGCTAATGAGCTTAATTAGTATAATCTACATACTCGAGGCTTCATCTCGACGAGCTTTCACCACAAGTCAATCTAGACCTAATGAGTTAATTAACGTAATTAATGCTAATTCGACTCAAACATAATTAATATATCGGTATCGCTCGGCATCTCTTGCCGAGCTCGGCATGACTACGAAGACTAGAATCTCAACTCGGCTTAATTAGGGCTAATTAGCCTTCTGGCTGTATTATTCTTGGCTAATTAGTTTTCATCGTGCTCAACTAAACTTAATTACAATTGGCTATGATTAACATGGCTTAACTAAGCACAGCTATGCTGAGTGCGCCGGCATAATGATGATTGTGTTTTGTCTACATCGCGAGTAGTACAAAGCGTGGGCATAAGTCTGCTGTAAAAATATTAATATTATTTACGCTGCAGAGCCCCTAAATGCCAATTAGCACACATTCCAAATGTATTCAGCCTCTTCCTATATGCTTTCATTTGATGCATTACTATGTTGTCGACCTATTAATTTATTGACTATATACCCGCACATGGCAACTGCCTACAACGATCACCAATAAGCTATAATCGTCATCTTTAATTGCTAGGTTCCATAGATTTTCCCCAAATTATCCCTGATTACTAATTATCGATAACTATCACTAAAGATAATTGCATGTTACTATCTATCTCGGATGTTAATTTCATACATTGAATACCCTATATATATCATGTACATATCCTTCTATACTGAAAGATTTTTATTATAACCTTAAAATTGGTGAATTCATTACAAGTGATTACTTATATGGTCAGGGTGCAAATGTGCATAATGTTGCTGAGTAAATCTCACTCAGTGTGAATTCTTGGGGGTCATTGTCAACTCTGTTAATTTTTCATAGTAATTAAGCTAAAAGACCCCTAATCACTAATTAGCAACCTAAGATTCTTATATCTTTGATCCTCTTCGTCTCCACTTCCATGTGATACATTACAACGCAATCCTCGGATTAGTTGATTCTTATTGACCCCTTTTCTATTTACTTCAAGGCGTAAGTATTAATAATGACAGAGTACAATTACCATATCTCTTATACCTTTGATTACTAATTAGCTATAACAGTACCTACTGCTAGTTACTTGCATGCGAGAGCCATCTAATATTAATGGCGTGCATTGCAATACTATATCTAAATATATATATAATATACATGTCCTTCTATACTAACCGCTTTCACCAATAAGTTTTAAGTAAATTGTTAAATTCATTAGTACCCTTGATTACTTCACGCAGTGGAGCAAAATTCGTATCCGTATCAATATATCTTGTCAATTCTTACTTACTTTGAATTACGAGGAGCTATTCTCATTTTTTACCATCTGCTCTAATTAACCTAAGACTTCTCATTGCTAATTAACAACTTAAGACCTCCACAGTATTCATACCCTCCATATCTTTAGCAGCTTCAAGAAAAACAAGATTATATAAAAACACTGACATTTTCACCTGTTTTAGGGCAACCGTAAACACTATGAAGCGTATGCACCCCTATAAGGCGGTTTCGCTGCAATGCACCTTAGACAAAAGTTCCCGTCGAACCTCAGAAACTTCGCCGTCATCCGCCAAACTTCACAGGTACGAATATTGAATCATCGAGATTGGGTCCCTTCAGTGATTTAAGCAGGTGAGGGCGCATTGTTTTTATATTAATTTTTAAATTATCTCCTATGGAGTTTCACATAGCACATAAAAGTGGCTCTCGAACCCAGGAAGTTAATGGGAATAAAGCAAAACTTCTCGCACTGTGGCATAATGACTCCCATATTATATGGACGAAGTGATTTAAGCGTACATTGAAGCGTTACACTACAATAAATGTTCAAAGGTCGTTTCCCATTGAGTGACGGTGCCACTTAGCAGCTAACACAACAGATGGCGCTAGTTGTCGATGTCCCGAATTCCTGGACATGGGTGGTCGAAATTTCCGAAGCCCTCCACTACGGCGTCGCTCATAATCGTATTGTTACGGGTAGCTTAGTAACTATTTATTAAATAGTTAAAACAGCGCAGGGTGGACAAGATGCCCACAGTCCAGCAACAACCACAGAAGCGACGTCGTCTTCCTTGTCTTTCATGCAGCCACGCTGCGGCGGCTGTGTGTTATCATAACCCCCCGACGGTAGAAGCACCGTCTCGGTGCTTAAGCTACACAGATGTGGTCGAGGGAGGGTAATAATTCTTGAGCCTAGACACGTGAACGACATCGCTCGTCGCTGACGATGACATTGTTGGATCGGCTGGGACGATCTCATACGTAACGTCAGTGATTTGGCGAACGACACGATATGGTCCAGTGTACCGTGACAGGAGTTTCTCAGCAAGCCCCACACACCGAGTGGGAGACCAGAGGAGCACAAGAGAACCTGGGGAAAAGTGCACATCTTTATGAGGACAATCATAGAGCTGTCTTTGGTGCTCCCGCGAGGCCTCGAGGCGATTACGGGCGAGTTGGCGCGCGTGGTCGGCGCGGGCGACGGCTTCGGCGGCATATTCGGTGGCGGAGGGCAGCAAAGTGTCCAAGCGTAGTGCGGGTTCTCGCCCGTAGAGAAGACAGAATGGCGAATGGCCGGCAGTGTCGTGACGCGAGAAATTGTAGGCGAATGTTACATATGGCAAATGAATGTCCCAGTTCTGGTGATCAGCCGCAACGTATTTCGCGAGCATGTCGGTTATGGTCCTGTTGAGGCGCTCCGTGAGGCCGTTCGTCTGTGGATGGTACGAAGTCGTAAACTTGTGTTTGGTATTGCAAGACCGCAGGATTTCGTCAACGACAGCTGAGAGAAAGGTGCGGCCACGGTCAATGAGAAGTTGGCGAGGAGCTCCGTGCACTAAAATTATGTCGTACAACAGAAAGTCCGCAACATCGGTAGCGCAACTTGTCGGAAGCGCTCGTGTGATAGGGTACCACGTCGCGTAGTCTGTGGCGACAGCAATCCACTTATTTCCGGAGCTGGAGAGTGGGAAAGGGCCAAGCAGGTCGAGACCAACTCGAAAAAAAGGTTCAGCGGGAACGTCGATCGGCTGAAGGCACCCAGTTGGAAGGTCAGACGGCCTTTTGCGGCGCTGGCAGGGCTCACAAGCGGCGATATAGCGTCGAACAGAACGGGCAAGTCCAGGCCAAAAAATCACAGCATATCCACGTAGTGAATGATGATCAGTGGGCGAAGCTGCGCAGGTTCATCGGTAAACCGTGAATCTTCCGTGAATTCTGCCCAGTACATCATCACCGACGTGAGATCGGGCGCGTTTATACTAAAGGTTCGATGATTTACGACGATTTGCAGCTCACTTTAATTTTACATGTGCGCTGTGAATTTTCATTGTTTAGAAAACCATTGCTTTAGAAAACATCTGGAGTCTTTCGTTAACCCCTTCAGATACGCATTATGATGCACTGTCTGCAAATGCGTCAAAAACGCATGGCATGATTCGAAGGCACTCAGTATTACATATCATGAAAGAAAACGAAGAAATGTGTTGTTTTTGGTGAGTTTCAGTAATTAATCGTTATTAGCGTGTTACTAATTATCTAATTATTCTGCCATCAGTCAGCTTCAGTACTTGCATAAAAAGAATCAACTATTAGGCCCGAAAACCATGTACACCTTCTTTTTTGGTTGTATTTGTTTCGAGCGGAGAAAAAAAATACTCTTGACGTTGGTCCTGGAATGCGGCACGTCGAACGATCGTCTAAAATGGTAGTGTCTCCAGCAAAGTGATCCTCTGCAGCAATACGCAGGGCAGTGTAGTTAAATGACCGCTAGTTGTCCAATCAGGAAACGTGCACGAATGTGCACACAGAGTTTCAGGCCATTTGAAGAAACACGCGGCATGGGACGCGCCTTCGAAGTTCGCGTCCTCAAACGAGGACGCCGTGCCGCAAAGGGTTAAGCAGCTTGCGTCTTTTCGTTTTGCTTTAGAAACATCTGGCGTCTTTCGTTGGTTTATTTCATCAATCAACGGCGTTTTGAACAAAATTTTTATTGTTTAATCACGCACAGGAGAAATCTCACCAGGCACTACCTTGGAGGTAAACAATGGCTGCTAATGGGAATGAGAGACAGAAGAAGTAGGCTTTTAGCTAACACTTACACTTCTACTTCTACTAACGTTTCCTAATGGAACATGCAAATGGCTGCTAATGGGGAATGAGAGACAGAAGAATTCGGCTTTTAGTTAACGCGCACGCTGCGAATTTTTTATTGTTCAACAACGCACAGAAAAAATCTCCGACCGGCACCACCTTGGAGGTCAAGATCTGGTACTAGCGTTACGACTAGTTACGCACTACTACGACTACGAGGGACGAACGGGTGCCGCCTTAAGGAGCTTCGCCCCTAAAAAACGACGACGTACATGGTCGTATGTGCGGGAAACGCCCAAGTGGCCCGCTAAGGGGGCGTCATGAAGTTGGTGAAGGACAGTCGAACGCAGGTGGGCTGGTATGACGAGGAGTAAGTCGGAGCCGAGTGGATCGAGGTTTCGGCGGTATAGGATCCCGTCTTTGACGAGTTGCATTCTTAGAGGCGTTGACTCAAGTTGGCCAATAATGGCTCCTAAAGAAGAATCCTGGCGTTGCTCTTCGCCAATTTTGAACAGCTGCGACACAGAAAAAACGTCTACGATGGTGTCAGCATCGGTTGCTTCTTCCACCGGGTAGCGGGATAAACAATCCGCATCCTGATGCAATTGCCCTGTTTTATACGTTACAGAAAACGTGTATTCTTGCAGACGTAGAGCCCAGCGAGCGAGTCGTCCTGTTGGATCATTGAGTGAGGCTAGACAGCAGAGCGCGTGATGGTCGGTGACGACACGGAATGGGCGCCCGTATAAGTATGGACGAAACTTTGCGACTGCCCACACAAGAGCGAGGTACTCGCGCTCCGTGATTGAATAGTTGCGCTCGGCGGGAGATAGCAGTCGGCTTGCATAGGCTATAACACGGTCGTGTCCACGTTGGTGTTGCAATAACATTGCTCCTATGCCATGCCCACCTTGCGTCAGTGCCGACCTCGGTTGAAGCTGATGGGTCGAAGTGGCCAAGACTGGCGTTGTGGTAAGCAGGGTCGTTAGTTGAGAAAAAGATGATGCTTGATCCGGGCCCCAGTAAAACGGGGCGTCTTTCTTCAAGAGGTCTGTGAGGGGACGCGCAATGGTCGCAAAGTCCTTAACAAAGCGCCGGAAATAGAAGCACAGCCCCACAAAGCTGCGAACATCTTTTGGGGACTTCGGAACAGGAAAGTTCGTAACGGCGCGAATTTTCTCTGGATCTGGGCGCACGCCTGTGGCATCGACGAGGTGGCCAAGCACGGTGATTTGACGACGAGCAAAGTGGCATTTGGAAGAGTTCAGTTGAAGTCCGGCTCTACGGAAAACTTCAAGAATTGCCTCTAAACGACCGAGATGTGAGTCGAATGTGGGCGAAAAAACAATAACGTCGTCGAGATAACACAAGCAGGTGGACCATTTCAACCCTTTGAGCAATGAGTCCATCATTCTTTCGAAGGTGGCCGGCGCATTACAGATACCGAAGGGCATCACCTTGGACTGATAAAGACCATCAGGAGTGGCAAATGCGGTCTTCTCGGGGTCCATGTCATCGACGGCTACTTGCCAGTAGCCAGACCGAAGATCGATAGTTGAAAAATACGTAGCACCATATAGGCAGTCTAGGGCGTCGTCGATGCGGGGCAAAGGGTAAACATCTTTTTTTGTGATCTTGTTGAGGTACCGATAATCTACACAAAAGCGCCATGTTCCATCCTTCTGTTTGACAAGGACGACGGGACAAGCCCAGGGGCTGCACGAGGGTTCGATAATGTCTTTCGCGAGCATCTTCTCGACTTCCTGTTGTACTGCTGCACGCTCTGACGCGGAAACACGATATGGACGCCTGTGAATCGGATTCCCATCGGCAGTATTGATGCGATGCGTAACGACGGTTGTTTGGCTTAAGGATGTGCTGGCAAAGTCAAAAATATCGCGATAGCGCTCCAGAGCGTGGCAGAGAGCTTCAGCTTTATGAAACGTGAGGTCCGTTGAAACCATCCGTTCGATGTCGACGCCCGAGGATGGTGATGAAGTTGAACCTTGGGCTGAGCTGCAGCAATCATCCACTCTGAAGGGCTCGACATGGTGGTTCTGAAGAGCGGTAATTTGGGCGAGGGAGATACCCTGTGGACGAACTTCTGCAGTCAGTACGAAATTGACAAGAGGAAGGCAGGTGCGGTTTCCAGTAATTGTCAGAATCGTGTGCGGAACAGCGACGCCACGCGTAAGCATCAGGGCAGGAATCGGTGCAACCCAGCACCTCCACCATTAATGTTACGGGTAGCTTAGTAACTATTTATTAAATAGTTAAAACAGCGCAGGGTGGACAAGATGGCGGCAGTCCAGCAACAACCAGAGAAGCGACGTCGTCTTCCTCGTCTTTCATGCAGCCACGCTGCGGTGGCTGTGTGGTATCAATATCGTGGTTTTGGGACGTCAAACCCCAACAATTATCATTATTATAATAAAAACGCTCAATGATGCTGCGCCATCGTCGAGTGAAGCGGCGATATTTACGGATGGCACTATGCAAAGCGATGTAAATACAAGGGCTATCGATATTTGGGAAAGCAACTGAACGAGCGTGACGTCTTTATGGAATTTCGTTGGACCTCTTGCTAATAGCAATAGTTCCGAACAGTGAAATTGAAAATCACACTTTGGGACAAAGATGTTGCTTACAGTGCAAGCTTCTAAGAGTAACACCGGGGAATATTTGCTTGCGACTGCCCAGCAGTCACGGCGTCTAGTGCACGGAGCCCTTTTGAACGCGCTTAACAACGACCGACCTCTGTCGGAAGCATCGTGGTCGGAAGAAAGAATCCTACACCATCGAAAGGACGTCTCAGAACAAGGCTGTTCAAGTGCTTATTGCGATCCATATGCCTTTCTGAACGACTATAATTAGAACGCCTTTCCTGCGCTTTTTTTACTTGCGTTTGGTTCTCTTTCCTCTCTCTCTGCGCCCTCTTTCCAACCCCTATTTCTCCACCGCTGTGCAGGGTAGCGAACCGAATGCTCATTTTCTGTTAACTCTTCTGCTCTCGCCCTCGCCCTCTCTCCTACCAAAACGGTAGAGGGCAGCACAAGAAAATGGAAAAGGCGGATTGGTAGAGCATCAGACGCGTAAGTTGAAGGTTGTGGGTTTCGGATCCCCCCGACGGAAATGGTGGTTTTTCGCAGACTTTAATTAACTTCAATTTACGTCGTCATTACCGCAATACGATTAAAGACACCAATCAACATCCCCCACGCGTTTCTTGGCCTAATTGTCTGTTGGATTCGTTCGGTTGTAGCCAAAGTATGCTTATAGTAATTTTTCTATCACAGTGACTTTCTTTCGTTCTAAATGAGACGCTTTTTTTATCGGCAGTGTTATTCCATCAGAGAGAGAAGGTGCTCTGTCAATATCCATCGAGCGTTCTAGTATATTGAGCTGGCCTCTATGGAAGCATTGCATTTATACGAATGGAAACATCTCGTTGTTGTTGGGTATATATTAGTTTGACGGCCACACCGCGATACGAGTGTACTTCACTTGTCCAGGAGTGTATACCTGACAGTCGGTTGTGGTGATCGTCCTGGTACTGAAGAACGGATTGTCGACCAGACAGGTCGCGTAGTGGTATGGCGTCCAGTTCCAATAGGGTAGCAACTGCGAGGAAAATATTTTTTACATAATTATTTGCTGGCTCGGGCGTCGAATTGACAAATGCTTTCGCATTCACAACTCATAAGAACTGCTTGGGTGACCTCGTATTTTTATTCTTTCACCTTAAGAACGCGGTATTTTTATATAAGTTCGTGTTCAAGAAGGGCGAAGAAAACGGGGACGAAGTAGAGAATAAATAAGTCTTTTTGCTTTCTACCGCTAAATGCAGTGTTGTGTTCGTAGAGTGCGTTACTTCTCTTTTTTCCTTGAGATTTCATTTTCAGCGAAGATGTGTTATATTTTCCTTTATAAAACTTTACAACTCATCGTCGACGGAGGGTGGGACGGGACAAGGGGTAATCCCCTCTTCCCACCGCCTCGCCCGAAGGAAACTGCCGGAACAGTTTGAGATAAAGTTCACTCATTCAGTCATTCATTCATTCAAGTGCAACGCCATGCGTAAGATACCTCACACGTTCCAAAACTTTTTTCAAAGATCGCGTCGTTTGGGCCGTTTTTCAGCAGGAAAATGTTTCTAGTACTTTCTATGACGGGTGGTCGCGGAATACAACGCAATCCTTTATTCTCAATAAGCAAATACCGCCGCGGGTAAGCGGGAGCACTAACGGTAGCTGTCGACGAATGTAAAGCCCACTCACGGCAATCATCAGAAGCCTGGCGCACATGCAGAGCCTCCACTCGATGGACTCCCTGAGGAGTAGGAGGAAGAGCACGACGGCCGTGCAGACGATGGCCGATCGGCGACGTTTCTTCTGGCTGGAGAAGAACACCCCTGCAGCGTGTCGAATCTCGGCTTGCGTCAGGCCGTCTGCTAGGCAGGACTCGTGCAGGGCCTGCAGCTCTTTGCCCAGCTTCTCGGGTGACATTGCTCCCGCAGCCAAGCAGAAGTTGTGCTCGAATCCTGCAATGCGTGCAGTCAGAGAGCCCAGTCCTCTGGGCCAATCAGAACGTGGCTGAATCTGACAGTGTGGGTAAGATGTCTGAATCTGGCTTTATATGCGCCTGGCGTACGACAGTGCACTTCGGTGTGACTTCTTGTTGCTCTCGTTCGGTGCCTGTCAACGTAGGCAACGAGTTTTACGATTCGTTTACTTGTTTGCTGCTCCTGTCTACTCCCGCAACGTCCTCTACTACTCCGGTAACAAACTACGCCCAGTCAGCCTGCTTGGCGAATGGCGGCGCTGGCAGCTAGGCGAGTCCCACGTGTACTAATAATCATCATCATCATCACTGTGGTCGCCGGTCCGTTTGATATCCAGGACGAGGGCCTCTCTTACTGATCCTGCGCGATCGAGCTTATTTCACTTTATGCCTGCTGATTTCTTAATTTCATCACCGCACCTGCGTCAATCGGCTACGCACGTTTCTCGTCGTGTGTTATCCAATCCGCCGCCGCTGTAAGTGTTCTCGTGCTATCTCACGACATGACCGGTCCATCTTTTAGATGTGAAGCATCTTATAGCGGAGTTCAATCCGGTGGTAGTGGTGTGTGGCGTGACCACCCTTACTGCGCATGCGCAAGCCCTCTCCACACACTTTCTCACCCTCTCCACTTTCCCTCTTTCCCCTCCCCATCTCCCCTCTCCACTCCCCCTCTGAAACGCGGCCCCTACATGCCGAAACGCTGCTTCGCATCGCCTCAGGTCCCCTTTATCGGGAGATGGTGTGATTTTTTTCTTAGTAAGTTAGTATCAACTTGGCTACCCCTGTTTGCTCTTATAGTGTGACTGCTATTATGTTTTGTTCCCACGCACGCTGTGTGGTTCTTAACATTGTCTTAGTTATTCTCCGAGCTCTTGCCCATATATTAGAACGGGCAAATTTGAGTAGTTGTACGCTTCCTGCTTTAGTGGCCGTGGTGAGTTGCCAGTCATGAATTAAGAATGTCTACCGTAAGCGCACCAGCCCTACCTTGTTCTTTGGTGAGTTTCCCTTACGTGTGTAGCTTCCCTTGTTAGCAATTGACTTGTATAGGTAGACATAATCTTGTGCAGATACTAGGGTCCGGCTACCTATCGCAAACTCTCGTTCTTTCGACGGGCCTCCTAACATTACCTTTGTATCTTGCATATTAATCGTCACCCCTACTTTATAACTCCCTTTGTTCAGGTATTAAATCATCCTTAGTATTTCGTCGTCATCATTATTGGAGAGCCCGATGTCTCAAAATAGTGAGCTGTCGTGTGCCGATGTCGTCTGCAAACTATCATCAACCATCACGATGTCGTGTGAAAACTATCGTCAACCATCTCGATGTCGTCTGCAAACCATCAGTTACTGAGATGTTCTCCGTTATTCTTCATTTCAATGGTTTCCCAATATAGTCTCCTGAATACATTTTCTTGGCATGTAGTGAAGAGCTTCGCAATAGCGCGGGCAGCCCGACAACTTTTTCAAGTTAACACGGTGCGCGTACCTAGAGCCCTGACACCAGCGTGTGCCACGTCTACCTGCAGTGACCATGCGTGGTACTGCCGGTGGCACTCCGTTGAGCAGAGCGTCTGCTCGCGGTGCACAACCGTTCACCGGCCACTTCGTATATATAGCAACTGGATCTTGACCTGCAATGTAGTGCTGGTGGTAGATTTTTCTTGTGCGTAAAGATTCGCAGCGTTTATGTTAACTAAAAGCGGACTGGGGGTCTCTGTGTCTAATCTCTCTTCTGTCTCTCATTGCCCAATAGTAGTGATTTTGCTGTCGGAAACACAGGTGCACACTGCATTCTTCGCCCCTCCACAGGTTTCCCGTTAGTGCAGCTGAAACGGTCTCCCTGCCTGTTTCGCCCCACCCCAGTTTTTTTTAAAGAGACAAGCTCTTGAAGCCGCCGTAAAGCGCGCGCGTTTCACGAAAAGCCAGCCTTGCGCCGCTCAATCAGATACAGCTATGGGACACGGGGTAGCGATAACCATGGAGCTGCTATCGCTAAGCCACGTCCAGCGACAGAGACACCTCGCGCAAACGAGTTCCCCCACGCTTCCTCCACTCGATGAGATACAGCCACGAGACGCGCAAAGAAAGCAGGTACTCCCGAAGAATAAACAGCACATCGTGAAGCGAGACTTGTCACTGCGCGAGAACGGAAACGGCAGCGCCGAGCAGATGTGGAATACGCGGTCAAAGAAAGGGAGAACAAGAGACGACGAGAAGGCACTGCCGATCACCATGACTGGAATGCAGCGCGTATGCATATATATCATCTATGCGAGCTTTGATTTTGCCTGCATAAGTGATTTGTGCCAGCCGTTCACAGTCTACCACAGTGATCACAAGGCTCGGATGGTGAAGATGCCGGTCAAGCCTGCCTGGGTGTCCCGACCTGGTGTACCCCTTGATAACAAGACATCTATGCGGCGATGAACAACTGCAGACTAGGCTACGAACCGGCTACACCACCCTTGGCAAAGCTTTTGCTTAGTCAGAGAAACAACCGGAGCAGCAAGAACACCGGGAAGAATTGGTAGAAGTCTTCAATGGTGATGATGAACCAAAGGAACACCCGGCGATGAATCCGCGAGAGAATATCGACGATGATGATGGTGTTAGGTACGACGATGATTACTTGATGCTAATAAACGCTTATCTCACTCAGACGATAACTCTCCCTCTCTCTTAAAAAAAAAAGCGAAGCACTTGGCCGCGCAAGGCTTGAGACGCAGCAAAGCTGGCCTATCTGATGGTGTCATAATAAGCTAAGAAAGGCCTACTATTGCCAAGTTCAACCTAGTTACAGCCAAGTTCAGATCTAGTGCAACTAAGTTCCGCCTAGTACAGCCGCGTTCTGACCTAGCTACATCCAGGTTTAAACCTCGAGACAGCCAAGTTCACCGTAGCTACAACCAAGTCCAACCTAGTGCCAGTTATGAAACGCGATCAAATCGGCTAGCTTCGCTGTGTCTCAAGCCTTGCGCTGCCGAGTGCGAACTTTCGCTTTTTTTTCTTCTTTTCGTTAGTGCAAGTCTTCGTGGCGGCGAAATCCTCGTCGTGGGCGAAAAGGAACCGCACCGTGGTTCAGTCGCGAAGAGTTCAGCTAGTCGAGCATATCGATGGCATTTTAGACAGCATTCGCACGTAGACGCTGCACTGGTCGCTGTTTCGGAAATACATCGGGCGTCGTACACTTGCTTTCGTTAGTTTGAATATTTTGCGCTTAACCGCAATGACCCACATTGCAGCCATCTTCTAATCTTGAGGGACTTTGCGACATGCGACCGTACGTGCTACAGCCAAATGCCGAGCGGAAATCGGCATGGTGAGTCCGCTGCAACACGGCACGTATGCCGAAACAAAAGGCCATAAAACAACGCTGGTAAATTTGGTATCGCAAGAATTCTTGCAAAACCCACTAGTTCCATTGGCAGCTAGTAAAGGCGCAAACCAATGTAGCGGCCCTTTCCGTGACGTCATATACGTTTCTCTCTCTGCCGTCCTCGTCAGCTACGCGGACGCCGTGGGTCATCCCGCGGCCACTGTTATATCGCGAAAAAAACCTACGCAGGCATGTTATATAAGAGGTAAAGATTGCGAATCGCCAATAAATTCGCGAATTGAAAACCGCTTCAGTGCTCCTTTAACCAGCTTAGAGCAACAGGTATGCTACCCTACATTGTGGAGTTGTGAACAATGAAAGGGAGATCATTCTACTTAATGACGCATTAGTGTCCTGGAAGCTGGAAGTTTGCCAGGGTTCTGCTCCTTCATAGTTTAAGATGCTAACTTCTTTGCATCAAACGGCAGAAAATTTCCCTGCTGATTTTATCTAGCTGAACGCCACTGGCTGATGTAACGAAACATCCTTACCTAAACGACGGTACCAGATACTCGTGCGCAGCTGTCGCAGCAACTGGAGGTCAGCTCTCCTGAGGACCAGTCAAGTGCAGAGCGGAGACTTTTTCGCAAAATGCCGTAGAGGACCAGTGTTGACGTCTACGTGCCTGGAATGATCCTAAATCTGCTTGCGTAGCGCAGCACTGACCGAGCTACTTGGATCGTCCACTCCGAGTGGATCGAATTCTGCCCGTGCTGCAGGCGAGGGCGAAAAAAATGAGGAGGGGGGGGGAGGTAGCAAGCAACATAAAAAAGTGCTATACGCTTCGTCATCTTGGTGATCCCTCGCTAGGTTCTCGTGGTCACGTACCGCCTTGCAAACTGCTTCAGAGCTCGGGGTCTCCTTTCTAAACGCGTGGAAACGCATAAATCGTTTTTCTCAGAAACCTACCACTAAAGCGCTGCATGGAAACGTTCAAGGAAACGCTCAAATCTGGTTATTATAGGAAGTAATTTGGTTTAATATTAGACATTGTAATAATTGTTGAAAATATAGGAGGGTTATTCTAAAAGTAAGGGCTGTTTGGTCCCGAAAAAATAAATATTCGTTAGTAAAAGCTTCTATTAGCTGGTCTAGTTTAGCACAAAACTACTTCACTTTTCTACATAATTACCGGTAAATTCCATGCACTTTTCGTACTGCTGCACCAGTTTCTTCAGTCCCTCTGCATAGAAGTTCGCCGCCTGGGAATTCTTTGCTGTTTGAGTTGGTCGGTAAGCATTTTTAGTACCCACCTTGCACACACTGTGTGATACCTGAGCTTTTCAGTTGGAATCGTGCTAATTGTAGTGCGGCTGACAAGAGCAAATTGATCCGACAGACGATTAACTGCCAGTCGTCGATCTAATCGCAATTCCATGTACACTTGTTGAACAGTTTCATTGGTCTGGATTCTGGCCCTTCCATTCAACTTTTCGTCGTGCACATTTGTGTGACCATTTGTGAAGTCTCGACACCATTTTATCACCTTTCCTTCACTCATCACTTCATGTCCATAAACTAGGCACAACTCCGCATAAATTTGAGAAGCTGATGATCCTTTTGCAAGCAGAAAGTCAATTACAGCTCGCACTTCACAACAGGCGCGAGCAACCATTTTCTCAGACATTGTCATTTGCATTCCCCGACAAGCAGACGACTAGTACCTTCGCGAAGAATTAGCAGATGGCGCTGCACAAAGAAATCTTCATTCTGACATGTAAATATTTAAATATTAGCAAACGGCCCTTACTTTTTGAATAGCCGTAGTAAAATTCCATTTCACGAAACTATGATGTTAAGCAACATATAGCGACACAAATCATGCTGTTCTCACCGCACAAAAAGCATGCTTTGAAAGCCATGTCTTCAAACTGACGTGCGGCTTAGAGGACACGGCACGGGATAAAAAAAGAATAAAAATGAAACTTTGAACTTCATTTTTTTTAATGAGGAAGCTGTTGCGAAATTAACAATAGAGCTCTAAAAAACTCTCATTTTCAAGAGGTCCTAAAACAGTTTTCCAGGTAAGCATCGAATGACCTCAGTATCGAACTTTATTGCCTCACGAATCGATTACCGCAAAAACTTTTCGAATCCATGAAGTTCGTTCTTAGTTACAGGGATTACAGTGGTTACAGGGTTACAGTGCGCTGGAAGCAGGGGCGATGACAAAGTGAGTAAAGTTTAATAATAATATCATTAATAATATTATTATTAATAATAATAATAATAATAATAATAATAATAATAAAAATAATAATAATAATAATAATCAATCAGTCAATCAATCAAACGTTTATTTAACGTGCCCAGGAACAACCGTCAGGTCTTTGTACTGGCGCACGAAAAAAAAACAAACAAATGCCAACATTCATAATAAAATATCAGGAATAAAAAACGTTATAAAATTGCACATATGCAGCTATGCGCAGGAGAAAAAAAAAGGAAAAAAGTCAACAGTGTACGAGGCTATGTAAGTACAGTGCAAAGCTCGGAGCAGAACAACGACTGGGAGCTGTGAAAAACATCGAGCTCCAAAAAGTAAGCATTGTAAAGACGTTGTATCCCGCCAATGGTCGAAAGAGAAAAAAATAAAAAAATGTCAACAGTGTACGAGGCTATGTAAGTACAGTGCAAAGCTCGGAGCAGAACATCGAACTGGGAGCTGTGAAAAACATCGAGCTCCAAAAAGTAAGCATTGTAAAGACGTTGTATCCTGCCAATGGTCGAATGTTCACAGAGGCAGGCGGTTACATGAAAAGGTCTATTCTCTCTGGTCTGCTTACGTGGAATTCGGAAATTATGACAGTTGAGCAGTACAGGGCAGGATATGATACCATGCACAAGCTTGTAAAGAAATAACAGATCAGCGCGATTTCGTCGGCAGCAAA
This sequence comes from Rhipicephalus sanguineus, assembly GCF_013339695.2. Lineage (NCBI taxonomy): Eukaryota > Metazoa > Arthropoda > Arachnida > Ixodida > Ixodidae > Rhipicephalus > Rhipicephalus sanguineus. The sequence continues at coordinate 137,583,499 of NC_051184.2, forward strand.
GTGATGGCAATGATAATAATCCAGCAGCGTTAGTACGAGATCCAGAGTCATTTCTAGCGAAACGATGGTTGTAAATGCTTAGAATTTTTTTCTGGACTCGATAATAACAATAATAATAATAATAATAATAATAATCAATCATTTTTTAACGTGCCCAGGAACAACCGTAAGGTCTTTGTGCAGGCGCACGCAAAAAAACAATAAAAATAAACAATACAATACAGACAGTCTTCAGAAATAAAAAGAGCAAAAACACGTAGACAAAGAAAAATGAACACAAAAGGGGAGGAGTAAAATAAGACAACACGAGAAATATTGACGGGGAATAAAAAATTAGATTGCATATATACAACTATGCGGATAGACGGAGAAGGGAAGACTTTGTACATTGTGCCATACTATGACAAAACGGTGCAAAGCTCGGATAAAAACAATGATTGTGGACTATGAAAAACGTCAAGATCAAGAAAATTAACATTATAGAGACTTTGTATTCTGTGAACGGTGTTGGAAGAACGGAGTGTTGGAAGAAGCAGGCGGGTACATGAAACGGTCTGTTCTCTCTGGTTAACTTACGCGGAATTCAAAAATTAACACAATTGAGAAGTACAGGGCAGGATATGATACCGTGGACTAGCTTGTAAAGAAATAAGAGATCGGAAGATTTCGTCGGTACTGAAGGGATGGCAGTGATAATAATTCAGCAGTATTTGAACGAGATCCGGAGTGATTTTTAGCAAAGCGATGGTTATATATGCTGAGGAATGTTTTCTGGACTCGTTCAATGGTGTTACCACTGGATTGAGCAAAGCCATTCCATATCACGGACACATATTCAAGTTGTGGAAGACATATTGCAGTGTACAATTTGTGGAGGGCCATGGGAGACCTGAATTCTCGAGATATTCTGCAAGCACATCCGAGAGAACGAAGGCCCCGCATAGCAGCAGGCTAACGTGAGAATAAAAGTTTAACGAGCTGTCAACAACAACACCAAGATCACTGATCTCATATAAACCTTGCATAACGACACAGAATTGACAGAGTATTTAAATGACACGCTAGATGTTTTGCGAGTGATAATAATAATAATCAATCAAACGTTTATTTAATGTGCCCAGGAACAACCGTAAGGTCTTTGTACTGGCGCACGAAAAAAAAAACAAAGAAACAAAGGAAACATTCATAATAAAATATCAGGAATAAAAAACGTTATAAAATTGCACATATACAACTATGCGCAAGCAGAAAAAAAATATCAACAGTGTACAAGGCTATGTAACTACAGTGCAAAGCTCGGAGCAGAACAACGACTGGGAGCTGTGAAAAACATCGAGCTCCAAAAAGTAAGCATTGTAAAGACGTTGCATCCTGCCAATGGTCGAATGTTCACAGAGGCAGGCGGTTACATGAAAAGGTCTATTCTCTCTGGTCAGCTTACGTGGAATTCGGAAATTAAGACAGTTGAGCAGTACAGGGCAGGATATGATACCATGCACAAGCTTGTAAAAAAATAACAGATCAGCGCGATTTCGTCGGCAGCAAAGTGATGGCAATGATAATAATCCAGCCGCGTTAGAACGAGATCCAGAGTCATTTCTAGCGAAACGATGGTTGTAAATGCTTAGGAATTTTTTCTGGACTCGCTCAATGGCGTTGCTGCTGGAATTAGGAATGCCATTCCAGATCACAGATGCATACTCTAGTTGAGGAAGACATAGCGCGGTGTACAATTTTCGGAAGGGCACAGGAGAACGGAATTCTCTAGAGATTCTGCAAACACAGCCTAGGGTGCGAAGACCCCGCAAAGCAACACGCTTAGCGTGAGCAGAAAAGTGTAAGGTGTAAAGTGTAATAATAATAATAATAATAATAATAATAATAATAATAATAATAATAATAATAATAATAATAATAATAATAATAATAATAATAATAATAATAATAATCAATCAATCAATCATTTATTTAACGTCACCAGGAACAACCGTAAGGTCTTTGTGCAGGCGCACGCAAAAAAAAACAATCAAAATAAACAATACAATACAGACAGTTTTCAGAAATAAAAAGAGCAAAAACACGTAGATAAAGAGAAATGAACGCAAAAGGGGAGGAGTAAAATAAGACAGCATGAGAAATACTGACGGGGAATAAAAAATTAGATTGCATATATACAACTATGTGGAAAGACTGAGAAGGGAAGACTTTGTACATTGTGCCACACTATGTCAAAACAGTGCAAAGCTCGGATAAAAACAATGATTGTGGGCCATGAAAAACATCAAGATCAAGAAAATTAACATTATAGAGACTTTGTATTCTGTGAACGGTAGAGTGGGGGAAGAAGCAGGCGGGTACATCAAACGGTCTGTTCTCTCTGGTTAACTTACGCGGAATTCGAAAATTAACACAGTTGAGAAGTACAGGGCAGGATATGATACCGCTGACTAGCTTGTAAAGAAATAAGAGATCAGAGCGATTTCGTCGGCAATGAGGTGATGGCAGTGATAATAATTCAGCAGTATTTGAACGAGATCCAGAGTCATTTTTAGCAAAGCGATGGTTATATATGCTGAGGAATATTTTCTGGACTCGTTCAGTGGTGTTACCGCTGGATTCAGCAATGCCATTTCATATCGCGGACGCATACAGAAGTTGCGGAAGACATATTGCCGTGTACAATTTGTGTAGGGCCATGGGAGACCTGAATTCTCGAGATATTCTACAAACACATCCGAGAAAACGAAGGTCTCACAAAGCAGCCCGCTTAACGTGAGCAGAAAAGTTTAACGCGCTGTCAACAATACCACCAAGATCACTGATCTCATAAACCTTACATAAGGACACAGAATTGACAGATTATTGAAATGACACGCTAGATGTTTTGCGAGTGATAGACATGAATTTGTCTTCGAGGTATTCAGAGAAGGTTATTACCGTTGCACCATTCGGAAAAAGAGCGCAAGTCTGACTGCAGCAAGCGACAGTCGTTAACTGAATGAATTTCCTTAAAAATCTTGATGTCATCGGCATACAAGAGGAAAGAAGAATTACGAATGGCAAAAGAAACATCATTAACGTAAATTAAAAATAGGAATGGGTCTAATACCGATTCTTGAGGGACCCCACTAGTCACTTTATACAAAGAAGACGTTTGGCCATCTACGGCTACATAACAATATCTATTGAGCAGATAGCTCTGCAGGAGATTCACAACCGACAAGTCAACATCAAAGTGCGCAAGTTTAACCATAATCAGTGTGTGTCTGACTACGTCAAAAGCCTTGCTCAGGTCACAGTAAACCTGTCATCTCTGAGAAATAGGTGTGGAGATCTGCGTCATGAAACTAGCAAGGTTTGTGGTAGTTGAGCGGCCAGCGAGAAAACCATGTTGATTAGGAATCACTGAGTTTTTCACACTAAAAGACTATGTTTTGAAGAGCCAGCTCGAAGATCTTTGATGTTTGGGGTTTTACAGAATACCTTCGTGTGCTTTACTACTGTGAATTATATATAGTGCTTGCGCTGTACTGTATATGTTGTTCCATGTGTTCAGTATTGGGTGTAGGTTTTCTGTACAGAGATGGAAATATAAATATTGTCACGGGGTCGTCACGTCCACGAAGACAGCAGTCGGCGCGTTCAAGATGAAACTCGTTATTTGGCCTGGAAATGAAAACCAAACAGCAATACACGCTCTACACTGATAGCGGCGAACGGGTGGTCTCACAAGCTCTGGAGTAATCTAGACAATTCGAGTCCTGCGCGCAATCTAAAAAAAACGATGACCAAACTTCTCGAACACTACGGCGCGGACAGCGTCGAGCGTTGATGACAATCCTTGCTCCTCAAACCCGAATACATAAACATGAAACAAGAAGTGGGCGTGGCATTGCCCCCTCTGAAAAAGCATCGTCCCGATGCTTGTGAAAAAAATTACAGCATATCCACGGGTGAATGATGAAGAGCTTGGGCGAAGCTCCAGAAGCAATCATTATCTCGGGATTCGCTTCTCGTTGAGCCCGTTTCGCAGTGGCGTCCTTGGCGCGCACCGTCACGGGGTCCGCCTGGCTGCCGCCAAGCGAGCGCCCGCCGCTGCGCATTGTCCATGCTCCGCCAACGATCCGACACGTACGGCGACGATCCAGGAGAATGAGAGAGGCGCTCGCTCCCCGCGCAGCCCGCGCAGCAGCCGATCGGAGAGCAGCGGCACCTCCAGCGCCATCTAGTGTCGATTCACACAAGCGCCATATTGCACAAAATTCTATTGAACCAACGCCATCTAGGAAATGAGACGAGAATGGTGATGACGACACAGATTGTGTACAGCGCCATCGTCCCGTGTACAGCGAATATCGTCCCTGAACTGCAGTTTGTATGTACTTCTATGAGACAGCGCCATCCATTGCATCATACGGGATATCCGTTTACGCCGGACAACGGAGACGTGACAAGGTTAGACTAAGAGGAGCTACGCCCCTAAAACATAGAAGAGAATACACCAAGTGGATACACAAATAAATTGCTATAACAAAGGAAAAAAAAACGACAGGCCTGCGCTGAAAACGCAGCACAGTCACAGCGAAAGCTGGAAGAGCGGCGTTTCTAGAGCCCGTTAAGCTCTCTTGGGGCTACAATACAAGTACACTAGAAAGGTACCCACTACGCCGTAAATCACAATTTTTGTGAAGTTGGTAAGCATCTGCTAAGCCATTATTCGTCATTCTGCGGAGAAGCGAGGCACCACCTACACGTCTGTAAGGCATTATGTGCACTTTGTTGACGCTATGACTGATGACGATGAAGAATGATGGCTCAGCCCTTTGTAATGGGTTGGAATCTTTAAACGGCCCACCAGTTATGTGATTTGCATTGGGTGACGCCCGGCCGCTATTTCACTCTCCCGTCATGCTGTATAACATACGTTGACGTGGGAGAGAGACGGGGGGGGGGGGGGTGGAAGACTTTACTGAGACCCCGAGGAAATGGATCATGCGCTTATGGGCTTCATTGGCAACCAATACAAGTGCACTTGCTAGGAACCCACTACGCTATAAATCATTGTAACTTCACTGAGACCCCGAGGAAGTGGATCATGCGCTTATGGGCTTCCTTGGCAACCAATACAAGTGCACTTGCGAGGAACCCACTACGCTATAAATCATTGTAATTTTTTGGAAGTAGGGCAGCAGGCACTGTGCCATTTTTCGTCATTCTTCGGAGAGCGTTGGTACCTGCTAAACGCATGTAAGGCATTATGCGCACTTTGTTGATGCTGTGCCTGATGACGATGAAGAATTATGGCAAAAGCCATTTGTAATGGGTTCGAAGCATTCAACAACCTACTCGTTGCGCAATTCGCATTGTGTGACGCCTGTTTACAGAATTCGCGTTGTGCGACGCTTGGTGCTTATTTTACTCTTCAACCACGCTATATTACATATGCTAATGTGGTTCCTTCCCGACATGAAGCCTGTATAGGACCTTTTTGCAGAGCAGTTTCAAGCACCGGCATGGCTCAGAGGTTGAATACTGGGCTCCCACGCAGAGGGCCCGGGTTCGAACCTCGTTCCATCCTGGAATTTTTTTCTTCGTTTTTTTTTTTCTTATTTGGAGCGATACTGGTTAAGGTACGTGCACACTGGCGGGAAGCATGCCGCGGCGGCGTCCCGCCCGTCGGCGCCTCCGCGCAGCAAGCAGCAACACGCTGTCCACATTGCCGGCACGAGAATCACGAGACAAGAACGGGCATGTCGAGGAGCGCGCACCCGCCGGCTTGCTGCCGGCTCGCGATTTCTCCCAGAAAGACGGAGACGAGGTGCGCGGGTGAGGAGAACAATGTCTGGTTGCTATGACGACAGCCCGTGTGAGAAGGAAGAGGAGGTAAAGCAGGCGCTGATTGGTGGTTTGCTTGCGCAGCAGCCGGCGGTAGCGGCGAAAATAGGTCCCCGAGCGATCGAGTCGGCGGGAGAAAGATTTTGACGCTCCGCGGGAGAAAGGGAGAAAAGCGGCATCGAGCGAGCGGTGAGCGGCGGGCGGGAGAGTGCCGCGCCGCCAGTGTGTTCGTACCCTTACGGACACCGGCGGCGGCGGCGGCGGCGGCGGTGGCGGCGGCGGACAACTACGGCGCCAAAAACGGCCGGTGAAATGATCTCATAACAGCTTTCGCTGTAAAAGTACAGTCCTCAGGTTAGCTAACGCGCAAAAGACGGCTTAAAGCGCACAACATGGACGAATTCAGGTCGCGCGCGGCGTCGCTGGGAGTTCGTAATGCCATCCGGGATGACCTCGTAATCAAGAGCTCCGAGACGTCGAAGAACCTTGTGTGGCCCGAAGTACCGCCGAAGGAGTTTTCAGCTAAGCCCACGTCGGCGTATCGGCGTCCAGACCCCAACACGGTCGCCGGGTTGGCATTCTACGAAGCGTCGTCGAAGATTGTAACGACGGCTGTCGGTTGTCTGCTGATTCTTGATGCGTAGGCGGGAGAGTTGTCGGGCTTCTTCGGCGCGCTGTAGGTAAACGGTGACGTCGAGGTTTTTTTCATTGGGGATGTTGGGTAACATGGCGTCGAGTGTCGTTGCCGGGTTCTTTCCGTAGACCACCGTGTAGGGCGTCATCTGCGTCGTTTCTTGCACGGCCGTGTTGTATACGAAGGTGACGCACGGAAGGATGGCATCCCAGGTCTTGTGTTCGACGTCGACGTACTTGGCCAGCATGTCGGCAATGGTCTTATTTAGGCGCTCGGTGAAGCCATTGGTCTGTGGGTGGTAGGCGGTGATCCGGCGGTGGCTTGTCTGGCAGTACCGCAGAATAGCCTGAGTTAGGTCTGCAGTAAAGGCGGTACCTCTGTCCGTGACGAGGACATCTGGGGCGCCATGAAGTAGGACGAAGTTCTCAACGAAGAACTTGGCTACCACGGTGGCACTGCCTTTGGGCAGGGCCCTTGTTTCGGTGTACCGGATGAGGTAGTCGGTAGCTACGACGGTCCACTTGTTTCCAGAAGTCCACGTCGGGAACGGCCTCAGTAAGTCCATCCCGATTTGCTGGAACGGCCGGCAAGGTGGCTCGATCGGCTGAAAAAGTCCGGCTGGCCTTTTCGGCGGTGTTTTCCGTCGCTGACAGTTTCGGCAAGTCTTGACGTAGTGGGTGACGTCGGCAGTAAGGAGAGGCCAGTAGTATCTTTCTTTTATTCTCCCGAGCGTACGGGAAACACCGAGGTGCCCAGCCGTCGGGTCGTCGTGTAAAGCTTCCAGAACCTCTGGACGTAATGCTGAAGGTATTACGATGCTGTAGTTGGCCTGGAGTGGCGAGAAGTTTATCTTTGAGAGCACGCCATTCCGCAAGAAAAACGACTCCAGTCCTCGCTTGAGTACGTTTAGAACAACGGTGCCCTTGCCCTCGAGGTATACCACAAGACCCTGGTTCAGGGTCGGCTCGCTGTTGTTCGGCGAAGTCATCCGCACTCAAGGTTCCCAAGAAGTGTTCAACATCCTGGTCGTCGTGTGGCGGTGAATAAACGGGGGCACGGGACAGGCAGTCGGCGTCGGAGTACTTTCGTCCGGACTTGTAAGCGAGGGTATTGTGGAATCCCTGAAGTCGCAGACTCCACCGTGCGAGGCGACCTGAAGGGTCCTTCAAGTTAGCTAGCCAACACAAGGCGTGTTGGTCGCTCACAACTTGGAAAGCCTGCCGTAAAGGTAGGGGCAGAATTTTGATGTAGCCCAGATGATGGCAAGGCACTCCTTTTCTGTTGTGGAATAGTTGGCTTCCGTCTTAGATAGCGACCGGCTAGCACAAATGACGACCCTTTCTAGTCCGTCAGCCCTCTGCACTAGGACGGCTCCGAGCCCTACGCTGCTTGCATCGGTGTGGATTTCTGTGTCGGCGTATTCGACGAAGTGCGCAAGTATCGGCGGCGTCTGCAAGCGTCGTTTCAGTTTTTGAAGTGTTTCGACTTCTGCCGTTCGCCACTTGAATTCTACGTCGATTTTCGTGAGGTGCGTTAGCGGCTCAGCGATCCTTGAAAATCCTTTGACGAAACATCTGTAATAGGCGCACAAGCCCAGAAATCGGCGTACGGCGTTCTTGTCGGTGGGCGGCAGAAAGGCAGTGATGGCAGCTGTTTTTCGCGGGTCCGGGTGAACGCCAGACTTGCTAATCACGTGGCCCAAGTACAAGAGTTCCTGGTACGCAAAGTGACACTTTTCTGGCTTCAGGGTGAGTCCGGAGCTCTTGATTGCTTGAAGTACAGCTTCAATCCACCGTAGGTGTTCGTCGAAGTTTGAGGCAAACACAACGACGTCGTCCAAGTACACGAGGCAAGTTTGCCACTTCAAGCCTGCCAGTACTGGATCCATTACGCATTCGAAAGTCGCTGGCTCCCGGCAGAGACCGAAGGGCATGACCGTGAACTCGAAGATACCGTCTGGTGTTATAAAGGCAGTCTTCTGTCGGTCTCTCTCGTCGACTTCGATTTGCCAGTAGCCGGTCTTGAGGTACATCTACGAAAATTACTTCGCGCTGTGGAGTTGATCCAGGGTGTCGTCTATACGTGGGAGAGGATGCACGTCCGGTTTTGTGATTTCGTTCAGGCGACGATGATCGACGGAAAAACGTAGGGTTCCATCCCTCTTTTTCACTAACACCATGGGTGACGCCCACGGACTCTTTGACGGCTGAATGATGTCGTCCCGCAGTATTTCGTCGACTTCTTTCTTAACGGCCTCGCGCTCTCGCGTCAAAACTCTGTATGGGCTCTGACGGAACGGTCTGGCACTTTCGTCTGTAATCATGCGATGTTTTGCGACTGGGGTTTGCCGAATTCTTGAAGACGACGAAAAGCAGTCCTTGTATTGCTAGAGCAGGGTTCTGAACCGTTCTTTCTTCTGCTTCGGAAGGCTAGGATTGACGTCGAAAGCTGGTTGAGGAGCTTGGTTTGTCGGAGTAGGCTTGGAAGAATCGGCGAGGGCGAAAGCATTGGTGGCTTGTACAATTCCTTCGATGTAGGCGACCGTCGTGCCTTTGCTCACATGCTTATACTCGTTGCTGAAATTCGTGAGGATCACTGTTGCTTTCCCTCCCCGCAACTCAGCTACTCCTCTGGCAATGCAAATCTCGCGGTTAATCAACCGGTGCTGGTAGCCTTCATCGACGCCTTCCGGGTCAGCTGATTTCTGTGTGCCGACAGAAATGATGACGCTCGAGCGAGGGAGAATCGTGACCTGGTCTACCAGCACATTCAAGGCGTGCTTTCCTGGCGGAGTGTGCGGCAATAATGCTTTTTCTGTGGATAGTGTTACCGACTCGGATCTCAGGTCGATGACTGCTCCATGAAGGCTTAAGAAGTCCATGCCAAGGATGACATCTCTCGAGCAACGCTGCAGGACTACGAAGTTCGCGGGATAAATCCGGTTGTTTATGGTTAGTCTTGCTGTGCAGACTCCCTCCGGCGTTACTAATGACCTGCATCTGTTCGGATTTCGGGGCCTTCCCAAGCTCTCCTAACTTTCTTCAGCTTTGTGGCGAACGGTCCACTGATGACAGAATAGTCGGCTCCGGTGCCGACAAGAGCTGTGACGCTGTGGCATTCGATAAGAGCATCGAGGTCGCTAGTTCGTCGTCTCGCGTTGCAGTTAGGTCGTGGCGTCGGGTCGCGGCTGCGTCGGTTTGCTCCGCTGCTTCCATGTCGGGTCGTCAGATCTTCGGTGAGCGAGGTTTCGTTGTAAGGAGTCTGTGTGGTTCGCGTCGTGTTCTGCAGTTGTCGCGTTGTCGTCTTCGGCGACCGCGGAGGATCTTCGGCATTTCGTCGTACAGCAACCGCACCTCCATCGGTTGCTGCCCTTAGTTTCCCGGATATGGGCTAGGCGACCGGCACCGGTTTGAGCCAGTGTACTGCCGGTGGTGCGGTGACATGTAGCGGCAGGGCGACGGCGAGCGGGAAGGTCGTCGTTCTTGCCAGTGTGTTCCGGTGAGGTAGTCGTCGATGTGGCGAGGCCGTTCGCCTTGCTGCAGGCGTGGCGCGTTGACGGCGAATCCACGTAGCCCCATTTGTGGGTACTGGCAGCGGCGTTACGTGTGGCCGGCCTCACCGCAGTGGTAGCAGAGCGGGCGGTCGTCAGGGGCGCGCCAAACGTCGGTCTTCCTCAGCGTGTATCGCTGGCCGGCTGGCGGGCGGTATGACATAGGTGCTGGCGGCGGTGGTGCTTGGCGGCGGAGCTGCTGGGGCGGCGCGGCATCTTGACGTGGTCGAGGAGGGGGGCCGTTGCGTCGGGCTGCAACAGCATAGTTCATTGCTTGCAGCTGCGCTGGTGCCGGAAACCCAGTGACTCTTGGATTTCCTCGCGTACAACTTCAGCAATCAACGTCACTTCGGGATGTGCAAAAGGTGGGAGCTTTCGCAGCTCCTCTCACACGATGGCTCGGATCGTTTTGCGCATAGTGTCGGAGCCGATGGCTTGAACCGCTGCGCTGTCTTGGATCGAGCGGGGGTTGTACTGGCGGGTTCGCATTTCCAGCGTCTTCTCTATGGTGGTTGCTTCTGAGACGAATTCTTGGATGCTGCTTGGTGGGTTCCGCATCAGTCCCGCGAAGAGCTTCTGCTTGACTCCTCGCATAAGCAAGCGAACTTTCTTGTCCTCGGGCATGGCAGGGTCAGCGTGGCGAAACAGTCCAGTCATTTCCTCTGCGAAGATGGCCAAGCTTTCGTTTGGGAGTTAGACCCGTGTCTCCAGCAAGGCTGCGGCCCTTTCCTTTAGGACGACGCTCACGAACGTCTCGAGGAAGGCGCTGCGAAAGACATGCCAGGTTCGAACGGTGGACTCCCGATTCTCGAACCAGGTCCTTGCTGCGTCTTCCAGGTAAAAGTAGACGTGGCGCAGCTTGTCCTCGGAGTCCCAGTTGTTGAATGTTGAGACCCTTTCGAACGTCTCGAGCCAGGTATCGGGGTCGTCATTTGGCACTCTATGAAATGTCAGGCGGCCCTCTGGGTGGCTGCATCACAATCGCTGCAGGGGACAACGTTGCCGTCATTGTTCCTGTCGTCCTCGTCGCGGTCTTGGTCTTGTCGGGTAGGGGTCCGTATTCAGGTGGGAGACCTTGCTGCCTGCAGCTGGCCCGCTGGTTGGCGTCGATATCCCCTTGACGGTGTGGGCTTGGCTCACGGTTGGAGGGGGGTGTTCGGCACATGGAGCGGGAAGCACCTCCAGCAGATGTCACGGAGTCGTGACGTCCCCAACGACAGCAGGCGGCGCTTTCAAGCTGAAATTCTTTATTTGGCCAAACTTGTGGCCGGGAAATGAAAACCAAACAACAGCAGTACACGCGGTACACTGATAGCGGCGAGCACGGCGTCGGCCGTCGATAAAACTGCTCAAGGCTGGGACGCGCCGTCATTTATACATCACGCATTGAACTTTCCAGTCATCACTGTTGGTCGCGCAAGGTATGGAAAAATCTAAACTATTCGCGTCCTGCGCGCGATCTTAACGAAACGAAACGATCTACTACAATCGCGAACCTTCTCGAACACTGCGGAGCAGACAGCGTCGAGCGTTGATAACCGTCCTTGCTGATCAAACCCGAATACATCAAAATAAAACAAGAAATGGGCGTGGCAATATGCTTACACTGAAATGAGAACTGCTACTGTTTTGATTCCAACAAATTAGTGCAAACACACTTTCTTGTATCATTTCAGCTATGACTACTTGTCGTACATGCAAATGGCAGCAATAAACTTATGTATGCAATACAAATTGGTGAAACGCTGCTCGCTCAGTGTAACGGCTTGTGTTATATTACCAAACAAGATCATTTACACATGAACAGATCATTACCCATGAGAACACATTGTGGAAGAAAAACAGATGACAGGAAGTTAGGAAACAAGTCATCACTGTGTTCTAACGCAGATTGGGTGACATTTGATCAACTGTAGCCGAATTGAAGCTGCCTGTTGTATAAGTGAACTTCAACATAATGTGGAGGTGGATGAAGGACTGCAAATACGACCGAGTTTTTCGAGTTTTTGCTTATTTGCTACAGTCCTAGTGTTTCTGTGTTATGTACGTAAGAGTTTTAACTGCGAACAAGCCATCCTTTCTACTGCTGTGCATATCGTATACTAGCAATTGAAGCGAACCATTATTTTCTGGAGCACAGCTGTTTCATTGCGGGTGACTGTAGTACATATTTTTTTTTTAAATTGGTACTGCGTCATCTGTGCAAGACGAGTGCCAAGTACACATGGATGTTCACAAGGGAGAAGTACGAGTGCAATAATTTTTTTACTTTGCGGGAGACCTGTCACTGGTAAATTTGGGGATGCTGTGCTTGATCAGCGTTATTAGATTAACTTGACATTGGGTCACGCTTTTGGCATTCGTTAACGCGGTGGCCTGATGCTTAACAATAAATGTTAATTAGTAAGATAGTAGGTTGTCTCCGAGTATAAAAGCAAGTAAATACAAAATATCAGTCATAGAGAATCACTGTATGCCATGCTAAAGCGGAAATTGCAAATAAGTGCTAATTGCGGAAATAGATTATCGTTAAGCGGCTCAGGAGGCGCTGCGGCCCTGCGTGAAGCTCGCGATAGTACGCGCGCTTTAAATGCACTTCATGTAGGCCCGCTACAATGTCCTTGTAACTTTGGCGTCTAAAACTTATATGCTATGGGAGCGGTAGCTGCGAGCGCGCCGACGGTAGAAGACAGCGATGGAAACGGGCACGCTCGCGGTTCGCGCTCAGTGCCTGGTGGCACAGCACGTGAGTCGCGGCCGAGTCTTGAAATGATAAAGACGTGTTTGTCAGTGTCTTGTCCTCGTCTATAGGGTGTTCTGTGCGGCGCCAGGCCCAGACCCCTGGGCATGGAAGCATCGGCAGAAGCAGAGTGGGCATGGAAGCATCGGCAGAAGCATGTACTCATTCATGCTTCCCTACGTTTTGCAGTTTCTCGTCGAGTGCCTGAGTACAGCCAAGGCCGGAGCATTGCTGCCGCTCAACGTACATTCCAGTGTGACCTTCCCTGCAACTGCTAACAGTACCTACCTGGATACAACCCAGCGTCCGGTGCTCTGTAGTTTATCTCATCGGAGCTGGTTCTCCGAAAAAAAAAGGATCTCGCACGTGCCGCAGCAAAATCGACATCGACCACGACGACAGCGACACCAGTGGCCCCTTTAAAACCGTGTCGCACGCATGCCGCTGGCAGTGGGCATGGAAGTATCGGCAGAAGCATGTACTCATTCATGCTTCCCTGCGTTTTGCAGGTTAGTTATTTTAACAGACTACCATGTCGGAGCTTTCGCTCTGACAACCCTTGTATTGTGGTGCTTCCATGCCCAGAAGCCCTGTTAGAGCCTTTTTGTGAACTTCTGTTGTTAATATGTGGTGATGTCGAACAGAACCCGCGACCCAAGGATGATCAAATTACTGAAATACATAAATTGATGAAAGATATGCATGAACGCTCGATTCGCATTGAAACCACGCAAACGGCTATGCCAGGCGACATCCAGGAGCTTAAGCAACAGCAGCTTTCGCTTACGAAAGACATTTCCAACACACTGACGCGCCTGGAGACAAAGCGGATATCTCGTATAGACAACGTTCAGCGCGAACTAACAACAACGAGTCAACTTACAAAGCAAGTACAAAGCGACATGCTTGGGCTACGTGCGCGTCTCGATGAGGCCGAGGATCGCTCTCGGAGGGATAATCAATTATTTTTTGGTATCGTAGACAATGCCTCTGAAACTACGCAGCAGACTGAGGAAACTGTCTTGAGCTTATTTCGTCAGTCCCTCGATCTAACTTTATCTGGTGATAACGTTGCGCGCGCACATAGAATTGGCAGCTTTTCCACTAATAAAGCTCGTCCGAATATAGTAAACTTTTCCACCTACAAAGCGAAAGAAATGGTTTTTTCGAAACGTCATATGCTCAAAGGGAGCGAAGTGGTTATGCGGGAGGATTTTTCTGCTAACACCCGCCGTTCTAGAGCAATGCTGACCAACTTCGCCAAAGAGCTTCATTGCCCTTTCAATGAACGTTATAACAAACTTTTTGCTCATGAGAAATGCTACGGCTACGTTACTGATAGACTTCATGAAATCGGGCCATCCAGACGCGTAACTAATAACGCTAGTGTCGCTAACTTCTCTTCTCGGCAACTTCGTTCTGGTCGTCAATTAATTGCTTCCTCGGGAAGCTAGGAAAAAGCAAGGGGCGATGGCACTTGCGATGACCACAGGAAATTGATCGTGTTGTCTACTAACGTTCGCAGCCTCCCGTCCAAGAAGGATGAAATTAGTGCAGCAGTTAATGATCCCAATGCCGATATTATTGCGTTAACTGAAACGTGGCTTTGTGAGAAAATACGAAACGAAGAGCTGCTGCGCTGCGAAAAAAAGTACAAAATATATCGCTGCGACAGACCTAATAGATGTGGCGGTGGTGTTCTTCTTGCGGTGAATGAGAGCGTTGGAAGCTACCCTGTTGCAATGGACTCGGTTTTAGAGGCAACATGGTGTTGCCTCAAGGTGGCTTTTAGAAAAGTTGTGATTAGCGTATGTTAGCGCCCACCTTCAGGATGTGCAAACTTGTGCAATGACCTACATGATTGTCTGAGTCATATAAGAGTTTTGTTTCCTCGCGCAGCTGTGATTCTACTAGGCGATTTAAATTTTTCTAACATTGTGTGGTCAAACTCCTATTCATATTCGTCGCCTAATTCAGCTGAAGCGGATCACTTTATTCGCATCTGTTCCGATTTTGGTCTGACGGAGCTTGTTAATTTTCCTACACGTGTTACCGATACTACATCATCCATTCTTGACCTTATATTGACATCAGAACCAGATATTGTATCTTCTGTGTCCAATGTACCTGGTATCAGCGATCACGATATCATCCAAGCAAATATATTACTGCCATTCTCGCGCATGCGTAAGCACCTTAAAACAATACGCGTTTACAAAAAGGCTGACTTTGACTCATTAACAATGATTTGGGCATCTTCTTAGATGAGTTCTTACCCAACTACCTTGAAAGATCGGTGCAGAGCCACTGGGACTTATTTAAAGCTAAAGTTTCAGAGCTAACCGTTAAACATATCCCTATAAAAAAGTTTTTTCCAATACAAGTGCTCCATGGTACAACAGATACGTAAACCGTCTTTCAAACCGCAAGAAAAGGTTTTATCGTGCGGCTGTCAAAACCCTGTCTGATAAACGCTGGTCAACTTACAAATCTGCTGCCGCAACCTATTTATCTGAAATGAAACGAGCTAAGTTTCCCTTTTTTAGCCACACTCTACCGGTTATGCTAAAAAAATAACCCTAGACAGTTTTGGAATTTCGTGCGTGGCAGCGAGCACCGCACTATGGCCTTGCTGACGGCTGAAGGGCATGCCGTGCCCGACGTAGAATGCGCATCTGTACTAAATGACGCATTCATAAAAGCTTTCTCTCACCAGGTGACCATCAATAACCAAATCACCTTGCCGTCACCCCATTACCTACCTATGGACGCTATTTTCGTTACCTCGGAAGGTATTCGTGCGGTCATTAAAAAACTTAAAAACTCATCATCATGTGAAGTTGACAGTATCAATACTAAATTCTTGAAAAACACTGTTGAATACTCCTCTATTATCCTGTCATGTATTTTTTCACAGTCTCTGCAGCATTCTAGCCTTCCGGAAGACTGGCTGGTCGGTAAGATAGTGCCATTTCACAAGTCAGGGGTAACACACAATGCGTCAAACTTCCGTCCGATTTCACTCACATCTGTCCCGTGCAAAATACTTGAGCATATCATTTTCACTCACCTTGTTAACTTTCTCGAGTCTAACCAGTTTTTCACACCCTCACAACATGGTTTCCGCAAGAATTTTTCTTGCGAAACGCAGCTCTTAGTTTTTACTAACGACTTGCATGTCCTCCTCGATTGTGGATTCACCATTGACTGTATTTTTTATATTATTCTAAGGCATTCGATAAGGTCAGTCATCAGTTACTACTTCTTAAGATGAAACGTTTAAATCTAGATCCTAACGTGTTTAACTGGATTCGAGCCTTTCTTTCTAACCGAACACAGTTTGTTTCTGCTAACAATGTTGATTCCCCCGTCCAGCCGGTGCTCTCTGGTGTACCCCAAGGCTCTGTGTTGGGACCCTTACTGTTCTTAATTTTCATGAACGACCTGCTAACTAACGTCTCATCAAAGGTATGCCTATTCGTAGAGGACTGTGTAATTTACCGGAAAATAACTAACCAAGACGATGTTACCTCGCTGCAGACGGATTTAAATAACATATTTACCTGGTGTCAATCATGGAACATGGAACTAAACATTTCGAAATGCAAAGCAATGCGTGTGTGCCGCACCTCACTTGTATGCCCAGAATATCATCTTAACGATCCCCATCTCGAGTCTGTTTCATCTTACAAATATCTAGGTGTTCATATTTCCAGTAACCTGTCATGGAACCATCATGTGGAGTACATCATCGCCAAGGCTAACCGTTCACTCGGGTATTTTCGCAGGAACCTCTACAAGGCACCCTCATCTCTTAAGAAGCTTCTTTTCACTACTTATATCCGTCCATCACTTGAATACGCATCTTCCATCTGGGATCCTGGTAGCACTACACTAACACATGAATTGGAAGCAGTCCAGAATCGCTCCATTCGCTTCATTTTATCCAATTATAACCGCACGGCCAGTGTTACCCTAATGAAGTCCCAGCTGAACCTTACAGAACTCGCCATTCGGCGTAAAACAGCCCGGCTCAGTCTCTTTCATAAACTTTATTATCATAACAATAACCTTCGTGAACATTCATTCAATCACCCCCTCATTCATATCACCCAGAATTGACCACCTACAAAAAGTTCATGTTCCTCGCTGCAGAACCGTAACCTATTCGCATGCCTTGATTCCAAGAACCACATCCCAATGGAATCTACTACCACAATCAGCTACCGCTATTACCGATACATCACGTTTTAAGGTATTTTTGCAAAACATGTTTGGCGCTGTTTGATTGTGCTTCGAGTTATATATGTCGTGTTTTTCTTCTCCTTTTTTTGTTGTTTGGCTTCTTGTTGTTGTCCTTCGCTTTGGTTCTTGAATATGTACTACCTGTATTATCGCTACCGCTGCATTCTTTTTTTTTACATTCATTTTTTTACACATTTCATATGTAATCTATTTTGTATAATTCTGTGAGTTGTTCACGTTTCGCTCCTTTATTTTTGTATCAAGTGTTGTTTTCCATTTTCGATATGTAACATGCCCCTCCCCTCTGTAATGTGCAAACCCTGAGGGTAAATAAATAAAAAAATGCAAACACAAGCAGTCCATGTGCACGCTGCTGCCACTGGACGCGTGGAGTTCGCGGCACAAATTATGAAAATTGCCCCAAAGCTCGCATATGCCCATGGAATCCGCACACGTTCGGCCAACTGAAGATACCTTTGTCACGCTGGTATCCACGAATTTCGGGCGAGCGAAGCATTGTCTATATATGAAGAAGAACTCAAGAGAGCACACGTTTATCATTTTCGTAACGGCGCGACACGACGAACCGAAGAATTCGGAGCCGAATGTGTTCCTTCGGCCTGCATGACGCCCCACATATTACCTAGTGGCCTACTAATAACGTCCCCTATACTTTCCTTGGCATTACTGTCTGGTAGTGCCCATTAATATTGTGTATAACAAAGAAAAACGAGCCCTTAAAAATTTCCACTCCTTTCCTTCATTCATAGCGAGGGTCTCGTGCTGGCAGACTTGATGCTTTCAGCTAGTATGCGAGGGGTTATTGGTCAGCTGCCAGCACGTAATAGGTTCACGTGCTACGTGGCGCCAACAAGCGAAAAAGGAGTGTTCCACACTCGCCGTCATGGCTACTGGCGGCGCTGACTGACGCTCCCACGTTTAATACACGTATATACCCCATAAAGTGGACGGGAAGATGGCCGCCGCGGTAGCTGAGTTGGTAGAGCATCGGACGCGTTATTCGAAGGTCGCAGGTTCGGTCCCTGCCCGCGGCAATCTATCTTTTCGTCCACTTTTCTTTCTTCACATTAACCCCCGTTTGTTCCCTGACCCACTCTGCTCTCTTCCTGTCTCTTAAGGTTACACCTATAATTTTCCTTTCCATCGCTCGCTGCGTCGTCCTCAACTTAAGTTGAACCCTCTTTGTAAGTCTCCAGGTTTCTGCTCCGTAGGTATGTACCGGTAAGATGCAGCTGTTATATACCTTCCTCTTGAGGGATAGTGGTAGACTACCATTCATGATTTGATAATGCTTGCCGAATGAGCCCCATCCCATCCTTATTCTTCTGGTTATTTCACTCTCATGGTACGGCTCCGCGGTTACTACCTGTCCTAAGTAGACGTACTCCTTTACAACTTCCAGTGTCTCGCCACCTATCGCAAAGCGCTGTTCTCTGCCAAGATTGTTCCACATTAATTTAGTTTCAGACCTACTCTTCTACTTTCCGTGTCCAGTTCAGTAATCATGAGCTGTAATTTGTCTCCCGCACTGCCTGCAGTCATGCAGGCACTGCGGAATCAGGGCACCGACGAAGCCTATATAAACATAATGAAAGAAATCTGCAGCGGATCCACAGCCACTATAGTTCTGCGTAAAGAAAGTGACAGAATCCCAATAAAGAAGGGCGTACGGCAGGGAGACACGATCTCTCCAATGCTATTCACCGCGTGTTGACAGGAGGTTTTCAGGGCCCTAGATTGGGAAGAATTAGGGATAAGAGTTAATGGAGAGTATCTCAGTAACCTGCGATTCGCTAATGACATTGCATTGATGAGTAACGCGGGAGACGAATTGCAGTGGAATTCAGGTTGTGTTATTTCGACCTGACCGCTAAAGCCATCTCCGGTATATCTTCCACCTGAAGTGTATTAACCAAAGGTTAAATGGTCGTGTGCATTATCTGTCATCAGAATAAAAGTGTTAAGACCCTCAGCTATAATCCAACCGTCATGGTTCACGAAGGGCCGCTTTCCGTCCTGTTAAGAATCTGCTTGCAACTCGATCTGTGCACGCAATGATCAAGTCAGCACGAGATCCGCGGCGTTAGAACTCAACGCCACACTCAAGTTTTGTAACATTTGAGGCCAGTTATGACATTAAAAACTAATCAAAACAAGCGAGGCACAAGATGCTGCGATACCGAAAAGGCAGTGCGGCCACATGTAGGTTACGCTCGAACGTGCGCGGGCGCGCTGAGCTCAGCAGACGACAGTTGGCCTCTACCGGAAGTGAATCATCTTTTTGAAAAAAATGTAACAACGATTTTCCATATTTCAGTCTGTTGCTTTATATAAAACAACTATTATACACAGTGTCAAAGGGAACAAGTGCATGTGATCCAAACACCGCTCTTGATTTATGTCGGCTATTGGCTATTGAATGCTGTGCCTCTTGCGACGCGGAAAACCTGATCCGTGACGTCAACTGTCAGACGCCCCGCCCACCGACGAGAGTGAGAGCCGGCCTATGTTTTAAAAGAGGGCGCCTGAGAAAATAGCAGCTTCGCGCTCCGCTTATCGCCTTTACGCGGCGCGCACAACTGTAATATTTGGCTGAGCAGTTCATAGCCGTGTCAGCTTCCCGCAGGATGTGTTTTTTCAACAAAGCCACTGGGTGCTTCATGACCCCTTTAAGCAGCTGTTCCATCTCGGCAAATGTTTCATCAGCAGGCGTTTCCGGAACAACCAAACTTTTGGGAACCTCATACGTTTCTGCACATATTACCGTCAGGAACACAAGTAAATGTTTTCTGGTTTTACATCAATTCCAGTAATGAAAAGCGCAAAGCGTTCAAGGTATGACTCAAAGTTCTAAGTTCTTGGGCCAATCTCACTTCCCCAAATGCGACATTCTACAGAGGCGAAAGCCCTCAACAGTCTGCGTTTCACAACCGTGGCTTACTCACTTGCACAATGGCGGCGTAGGGGCGTTTCGTGAAGGTTCATCGAAGAACCCTGTTGCGTGCCGGAATGCTCGCGTAATCCAAGAGCAGATGCAACATTTCGTAGGTCGCTACCACCATTCAACTGCATGGATCAACTGCTCTTCTGGGCTCCGTCAAATACTCTTCGCCACATAATGTAACCAAGGCACTGGTTAAACAACCACGAATAAGCATTTATTCTCTACTGAGCAACCAATATATATATGAGGCCGCTGTGATGTCACCGGCCACGACAGATAACAGCATACGCGGCAGCCCACTGGTGGTCAAACTGCAGGCAGCCCTATCACTAATAACGATATCTGGGTTTTAACGTCCTAAAACCACCATGTCATTATGAGGGACGCCGTAGTGGAGGGCTCCGGAAATTTCGACCACCTGGGGCTCTTTAACGTGCACCTAAATTTAAGTACACGGGCCTCAAACAATTTCGCCTCCATTGAAACCGCAGCCGCCGCGGCCGGGATTCGATCACGCGACCTTCGGGTCGGCAGTCGAGCGCCATAACCACTAGACCACCGTGGCGAGGCGCAGCCCTATCACTGTTCCTAAGGCTGGCGTATTCGCGTTACGACATAACACACATAATTCACCCTAACATTTCATTTACTTTAATTCGTTTTAACATCACAGTCACAGATAGTCAATTTCACTCACGTTTCAATAATTTGTAATTTACATCTGCTCCACCTTTGATTCCCCTTATTTTCTTTAATTTGCATTTGATTAACCTGACGTTTTAGGTACTCCCTTTGATTACTTTGCACAGTTTTACCATATTCCTCTGTTTTACCTACAGGCATATAGAACCACATAGTTAAGGTGGTCTCGAAGCTAAGCAATAATTCGGCTCGTCTAATAACATCTGCAGCCCAGAAAGTGCCATTGTTGAGCGGATCTCGATGCTTTATGACGTATTTGGCATTATTAACCAAAACATGAAAACGCTAAGCCTTGAAGGGGATGCTTTGTCAGTTATGACAAAGCCTCCAGAACAAACACCTCCGTGTGGATTTGCAGTCACGACGCTGTACATCATGACGTGTAGCCGTATTGCAACATACTCACCGCGATCTCCGCATACACCAAGGGCGGGAATTCGCCTAGACTGATGACATCGGCGTCTGCATGAAACTGTCACAAGCATAGCAGAAATCCGGCATTTACTCGGGTTGCTAACTCCTGTCGTGTGTCACAAATATCAGGTTTGTTCACATATTCGTGCAAAGCGCACTCTGCTCAGCCTGTTGCATTGCGTATGCCCGCTTTCACGAAAAGTTGAGCTTGTTATAAGTATGCCTGCTACAGCCGAGCACAGTTCAATAGAACAGGCAGAGAAAGAGGACCGCGGTGGCACGCATGGCTCCCAACAATGGCGCGAGGGATGTCGTACATCCGGAAGCTCGTTATCCAACCACACAAGGAGACGGTCGGATGGGGATTAGGAGGAAGGGTGACGTGGGATAAAGGGGAAGCACTGTACAGACATCTTCCGCATGCACAACCGCCTGTGGCTGATACTCCGGGCTCGTTAGTGAGCGCAGCTTTATCCAGAGTGGAGCTCGCGGACAAGCGCGTGGGCCTTTCAGCAGCCGGCCTAATTAGGTGTGGCTCAGGCAGGAAAACGAGGCAGCCCTTTGGCAACGCGGAGGCACAGTGGTATATGAGAGCCTCTTCCCTATTCAAGTACACTTAGAAGTGCGTTTCGAGTGTTACGGTCGCAGCGCCTTTTCTGCGGCCAGCGTGGTGTCAAAGAAGAAAGCCCTGCTGTGGGAACTGCATTTGTTGAGTATCCGATCGCTGCTGCAAAAGTTGAGGATCTGTATAGACGCATAGCGCAGAACAGTGCAGCTGCTCCAATCTTTAACAAACGTGCGCAGGCGGGGACTTTTCCGTGCGTCAGCGCCATATGATGAAGCCAAGTTGCAAACAGGGCGAGGGGTGAGGGCATGCCCACAGAGCGCGCTTCCCTTTGTCAATCGTCTTCTAGGCTGTTACTTCTTAAGGACGTCCACCCATATTAACGCACTTCAGACGAATAATGTTCTTTGGATTATCTTGTCAGTGGGGGCGCTTCCCGTATCTTTCAATTTTATTTCCTCGATTTCTTGGCGCAACCTTCATATTCGGAACATGGAATTCGAGCAAATCTTTCACATACTCACGATGCCTCTTTGTGTGAAATTTGCTGATACGGGGGTATATCCTTAAAAAGTAATAGCCTAGGAGACGATGGCTCCAGGTGCGCGTGCTTTAAGGGCTTCCCCTCGTCCTGTTGCCAACTTCGCTTCGTCATATGGCGCACGGAAGAGTCGCCGCTCGCACAAGCTAGTTGAACATTTGGGCGGCTTTACCTCTTAGGTGTCTGCAGTACATAGTTAATCGTGCTAAAACAGGGCATTTCGACGCAGCACGGCAGCAGCAGAAACCGTCGCGGTGCGTCAACTTGTAATAGTAGAGCCGAAGCAAGTGTTCAGGTGGAGAAACTCGAACGCCTCCGTTCTCTCCGAGTCTCCCCTCCTGCCTTTATAAATGGCGCTGATCTGCACTGCGTTTACTTCTTCAGTAAAGAGGCATCCTCGCGACTTGAGGGCACTAATGTCAAAGTACGATATGTTACCGTTTATCTTTTTGGGCAGTCCACAACACTAATGATAAAGAGGAAGTTCTAGACGTGGTCCCTTGCCGCCGTCAGACAACGCTAGTGCGTAGTCTGACGGCGGCAAGGGAACATCGCGTCGTTCACTACAAGCTCAATACATCTATTTGATTTTTCTTTCACAACACCAACAGGTTTCTGACATTCTTTCTTCAGCAGAGACCTCTATTGACGAGACGCTGCAGCACAAAGTGCGTTCAGATCAAGGATTCGGTGTGTCAAGAAGAAGCAAAATAAGGCAATCAAAAACTTTAAAAAAATTATTACGAGTAAATATTAGTCAAGATTTGAAGGCCCAAAGCTGTGGATGCGGAGAAAATTTTTGACTGAAAGCACACCTTTAAACAAAAAAATCACAGCATATCCACGGAGTGAATGATGATGAGTGGGCGAAGCTGCGGAGGTTCATCGGTAAACCGTGAATCTTCCGTGAATTCTGCCCAGTACATCATCACCGACGTGAGATCGGGCGCGTTTATACTAAAGGTTCGATGAGTTATGACGACTTGCAGCTCACTTTAATTTTACATGTAGGCTGTGAATTTTCATTGTTTAGAAAACCATTGCTTTAGAAAACATCTGGCGTCTTTCGTTAGCCCTGGATTTTTTATTTTGGTCGGGGACTTTTTTTGTGCTTGTTTTCCTAATATTTATGACCTCAGAAGACCACAAACAAAAAATTGAGCCAGTGGTGCAAGTATTAATGGATTTACAGACATGACATCAAATTAGGTCATCAGGGCTCAGCGGCTGTGAAATGAGAAAAATGGCATCTTTTTCACTGCTGTTCACTAGAGTACACAAAATGTGAACCACGTCTCATTTTTTAGTGTGATACTCATGGAAACGGCTTCGGTACGTCGACCCGAAAATTGCGCTAAGCCGCCTCAGCTGACCCGCCTCGGCGTCACCTATGACTTCGGTCAAGTTTCTTCTTCTTTGTGGCTCCCACCTCCGTAAGCATGTCACCATTTTGGTGTCAATCGCAGTGGGGATCATTGAAGAAGTATTCCCCCAAGAATGGGCAGTTTTGGTTTCGTTTCCGAGGTGCTAGGGCAATTGTTGTGTGATGGTGTCAATTGACACCGCCAGGGCCGAAAGGGTTAAGCAGCTGGCGTCTTTTCGTTTTGCTTTAGAAACATCTGGCGTTCTTTCGTTTTGCTTTTAGAAAACATCTGGCGTCTTTCGTTGGTTTATTTCATCAATCAACGGCGTTTTGAACAAAATTTTTATTGTTTAATCACGCACAGGAGAAATCTCACCAGGCACTACCTTGGAGGTAAACAATGGCTGCTAATGGGAATGAGAGACAGAAGAAGTCGGCTTTTAGCTAACACTTACACTTCTACTTCTACTAACGTTTCCTACTGGAACATGCCAATGGCTGCTAATGGGGAATGAGAGACAGAAGAATTCGGCTTTTTGTTAACGCGCACGCTGCGAATTTTTTATTGTTCAACAACGCACAGGAAAAATCTCCCACCGGCACCACCTTGTAGGTCAAGATCTGGTACTAGCGTTACGACTGGTTACGCACTACTACGACTACGAGGGACGAACGGGTACCGCCTTAAGGAACTTCGCCCCTAAAAGCAGACATTTATTAGCAGGTAAACTACCCAGGGCCCGAATTCTATACTGAGACACACGGAGCGCGCTCTTAGGCCCGTATTCACAAACCGACCTTATCCTTACCTTTTGCCCTCCTTACCTTTTCGGCACCTTAACGCGTTTCATAAACAAACCTTATGCCGCAATCCAGCCTTTCCTTAACCTTATCGCCGTGAAAAGGTGGCGTTCGATAAGGTAGCCCGGCAGCTACCTTAAGGCGCCACTTATGCGGCGCGCTACGGCTTATTACGCAAGAAGCTGTACAAAGTCATTGAAGAAAAGGTGACGTACGCGATCGGCGTCCATAGTGCAATTAACGCTGCCAGTACGTGCTCGGGAACCGTCAAAATTCCAAGGAATAGCTCAGCGACGGTGTGTTGCTGAGCAGACTCCGCTTCTCGAAGCGAGCACTTGATGTCCCCGAGCTTGCCGCTGGAAACGAACAGTCCAATACGTCGGTATCCCGTGCCCCTCCCCCCCCCCTCCTTCAGCTGCTGGTGGCGCTCTGTTTCTTCGGCACAGGCACTTTCCAAATTGTGAACGGTGACTTGGTCGACATACGCTTGCCACACTGCCCCGCATAATAAACGTGTGAAAAAAACACGCGAGCGAGCGTGTTTCACTACGGTATGGGATATATTTTTTCTCACTTTTTTGCACTCACAGAGCCGCTGTACGGCCGCACGTCGCTTTTGCTGCTCTGAGCTGCTCCCACTTTCTCGTGTTGTCGTTCACTGAACACCGCGTGCTATCACAATGCGACGCTTTCAAGTCGATGAGCAGCGTTGGATCTTCAGTACAATTCCATTTTCGCCTTTGTGCCGCACTCAATAACAAGGCATATGTGTGATACACGCAAACATTCACAGACGTACACACGCAGGCAGACGGAGAAAACGGCTCGTAACTTGGCGCGTCCGTTGGTGCCCTCGTAGAAATGAGCGCTCCGTGGACCGTCTCATGCCGGCGCGTCTTCGACTGCCTCCGCTTGCGGCGGCGCGTCTACGCGAGCGGACGGTTGCTATGACAACGGTAAAGCGATAACAAAGAAAAGGAGCACACGGCGCGACCAGACGATACGCGTTCTTTCCGCAACTCGCACGGTCATGCGTTCCTGCATTTGTCTTATTGTTTTGAGGAGCATATAGCTATTTTTTCTTGCTAATAAACCAACAATCAGCCAGCAAAAGTTCATAGCCTCGCTCCCATGCTCGTTCCTTATGACGACAAGGCCGCCTTCCGTAAGGCTACCTTAAAACCGAATAAGGCGAGTTTCTGAAATGCACTGCGGCCTTTTCTCATCCTTACACTTTTCCCTTCCTTATAAAAGGGAGCCTTATAGCGTTAAGATAAGGTTGGTTTGTGAATACGGGCCTTAGTCCATCGCGTGTCCCAGCAGAAGTCAGGCCTTTGGTAGTTTGCCTGCTAACAACCGTCTGCTTTTAGATGTGAAGCATCATATAGCGGAGTTGAATCCGGTAGTGGTGGTGGTGGTGGTGTGCAGCGTGACCACCCTTACTGCGCATGCGCAAACCCTCACCACTTCCCCTCTCCCCTCTCTCCTTTCCCTCCTCTTTCCTCCCCCTCTACACTTCCTCTCTCCCCTCCCGCTTCTCTTCTGATATCACTTCTCATTTGTCGGGCAATGCCCGATTGACTTCAAATATTCTAGGACAAGGTCAGTAGCACTAGAACATTTCGTTGCTCGAGTATTCGAAGGATGTACAAAGGAGCGTGGCACGTTAAAGCGGCACTAAAGAGCAAAACGATTTTTTCTCACATTAGTGAAGTATTTTTCGCGATGGCAAGAACACCACACTTGCTGCAAGAAGACGCTTGGTACGCGAGAAAACGCGCAAAAACAAAATGCGGGTGGCGACGCCACCTAGAAGGTTCCGCACTATTGGCCGTGACGTCACATGTTTTGACGACGCCTACTAGAGACTACGTAGTTCGTAATCGGTACAAATGAAGTACACTGTCCTCTGAGGGGGCGATAGACTTAACATATCAAGTTTGGCGTAATTTTGTTGAGCCAATGGCACCAAAATACGATAAATACACATTGAAATCCGTGACGTCACGCGGGGTGATTTTGGCGCGAAATTTAAGAAAGATGCATTTTCTGCTCTAATAATGAACCTATGATGGCTAAATTCACGACATTATAGTTCTCGGAGCAAAATTTATCGATCTAAACCAATTGATTGTTTCTCTTTGGTGTCCCTTTAAATGTCGTCGGTCCTCGACGCTCCCACTTCCTACAGGTTGACACAGCAGACACAAGTCCACAGTCCGAGCTGGGCCTCCTTGCCGATACAAGAACGCTTTCAGTTGCGCCTCATGTTTGTCTAGCTTTCTCGGGCTATTTCGCAAGAACTCTTAGACTGCACGCTACTCCAGTGGAGTCGACTATCATCGATCAATTTGCAACTGTGACACTCCCCTATGCCCCCCGTTCGGTCACCTTAGCCTTGAGTAGGCGGGTTCGTTTTGCCCTTTCTGTAAGGTCGGGGAACTTGCCAGCTTTTTCTATTAGTTTTCATATAATGTTTCCCTTCACATTTTCTTTTTCTATTCCGCACTTGAGTATTTCTTGGCCAACTTGAAAACACACACACAAACACTAGTGCCATTTACCTGGAGTAAAGTGGTCTGGCCTGCCGTCACATCAATGCAGGTTCAGTTGCGTTTTTTTTGTATATTAGCAATTGTGTACGTACACTGACTGTTGTACCCTTGAATTCTATAATTTAAAAAAAAAAAATTGACGCGCCTAAAAGCTTGGCCTTCGTAAATGGGACCTCATTTTTTGTAGCTTTACCGCACAGCTCTTCGTCATATAATTGCATTGCGCTTGCTATGAGCAAAATGACATTGCCGACGATGCGTTTTGAAAGCGCGCTTTTTTCTAATAAAGGTTTCCAGCTTGAGTATATCAAGGAATCTTTGTAAGACTTTCTACTCTTTTCCTTTTCTTCCTGTTCAGTACGGTGTTCCAGGAGGCGAAAAAGAAGTTTAAATATTTTTTACGCTGCCGTTCGTCTGAAACAATTTTTCTCCCTTACTGCCACTATTTTGTGTTTCCGGACTTTATCAAGCAGATACACTATAGACTCATTTGTCTTGGGCTCCGCTGATAGCTTAACTTCTACTAATTATTATAGTGTGTCAGACAAACCTCAGACCGATGACACATGGACACTTTCGCTTCGCCGTTATAGCCTTAGTCGCTTTGGATAGCTTTGACCATGGTTCCCTTTCCCGCATGTTACTCCTGCAATACCACCCATACGCATGCGCGTGAAGCGTTCGCGTGGCAAAAGTTACTATGATTTTTTTTCATATTCCAGATTCGCTCTAGCGCTTCCTAAGTTTCAGTTTAAAATATTTGCGCCTTTTGTTCCGCTGCGGTGCTTACAGAAGACATGCAAACAAGACTGCGCCGCACAGTTTACCAACGGCAAATTTATTTTCGTAAGTTTCTCCACATTGGAAAAGGGTTAACTTCAAACGAGTTCAGTTCACCCATGCGCCGTGGGTACTACAGAATAAAAGCGAAAAACGCGGGTAAGTCTAGAAAATTGGAGGCCATCCTTTAATTCTTGTCCTAGGTCCGTGTGCCCTGGCGTATTCCTTGGGTTACCATTGTGTTTTGTGGCGCAGCTGAAGCGGATCTCAGAAGCCGCGTAGACAGAAGCGTGTTGTGGGGATCTGCTCCGCCAGGTGTCGCAACGACACCGGTTGCCCGCAAGAAATCCATCCGCTTTTTTAATGAACTGACTGAAATAATTTTAATTAAGCAGCTTGACAGGCCCTTATCATAAGTAAACTTATGTGCCGATATCACATATGTTCAAGATGGCTCTTTAATTGAAAGAGAACCATCGATTTCGATGGTTTCGTACAAGCTGGTTTCGTACAACCTTTATTTTTTAGAATACTTCTGAATATTCGGAGAACTGGAGGTAAGTGCTTGACCGAATATGCGCGGAATAGGAACAGGAGTGTTGCTCAGTGCTCGTGCCACTGAAAAAAAAAACGAAATTCCATCGAAATCGATGAGGCTTTCTAGCGGGAAGGTTCAGCAGTTTTCTCGGAATCGGGCTACACTCTTAAAAAAAAGAGAGTCAAAAGGGAGTCACGTCTGCTTGACTCTCTTTGTGGCAGCCGATGACCACCTTTTTTTCTAAGGGGAGTCACAATGCTCTGGTCGACGCTCCTGAATGAAATAGATGACTCCCTTGCTCCAAGGGAGTCAGTGATGGTTCTGCATATACAGGGTGGGTTTTTTTTTTAAAGAAATCTTCACTGGCTGCGACCAAGATACAGTTCGCTGCTTTGGCTTGTGGTATACCGAAAAATTTTGGTTGAGAATATATAACATGGATTCGTAAAATGTGGAATTACGCACGTATTGTGTTATGGCTTCAGTTACGATATTGCTGAAACGGAGCTTCGAAAACGTCTACAAGTAAACAGGGTTCTTAAAAAATCTTGCCCCCAAGCGAAACATTCAGAGTTATGACAACGTTTAACAATGGCAGCGCTGACAAATTTGCGAATCTTCGCACGTTTGCAAGCGAGGTTTGTAGATTCCTACGACAGCATGTATGGCAGAAAACATACATTTATTAGTGAAATGGACGTGCATGGTGTTGAACGCACTGGCGATCGGGAACACATCTAACTCGACGGCCGTAAAAACATGTGCCGCAAAGCTGGCATGATAACCGCGCAGACCGGTTATCAAGGCGACGCTTTACCGCGTCTCCTAAAGAGCGACAATACTACCAGAATTATAGCTCGCGTGGTCATCATTTCTGCCCGCCACAGCTAAACTATATCTTCACGATAATCCGCGCGGGCCACCAAATCGCTCAGCAAACGTTGAGCACAGCTAGGCACGCACACACGGCCTCACCGCACTCTCCCTAGCCCCTAGAGCAGGGGATGCACGTTCACCTGCGCCCCCTCCCACCGTACAGCCCTTACAGACACACACAGGGCACGCTTCGCCTCCTCCACCCTGATATTATTCAATAGAGCTTTAACTATGCATGGATGTGTGTTCTATAGCACCAAAACAAAACCGAAACCATTTAGGCGTTCGTGGAGGCTACTTTAATCCAAAGCCGAAGCCATCAGTACGAGACAGCCATTTTGGCCTGGCGTCGTGAGACGGCATTGTTCGTGATCCGTCTCGTTGTGGTCGTTCTTTAGTCCGCCAGAATAATCTGTGTCGTCAGGCGTGATTGCAAGTGATTGTTTTACGTGACTTTCTTCGTGCTATGCATTCGTGGCGTAGTATCGTATCGTCGGCTCGCTCTTGCCGTGTCTGGCTGATCGTTTTGCGTGACTTTCCTTCCGTGCTATGCATTCGTGGCGTAGTATCGTGTCGTCGGCTCACGCTTGCCGTGACTGGCTGAAGCAGTGTCACTCAGTGTTTGGGAAAAGCAGCCTCCGGACGGAGAAGTCCCTGCAGTAAGCTTCGTTTCGTCGTGAACTTGCCTGAGCAAGATGGCAGCGCATGACGGATCCCAGTGGCACCGACAGACGAAGCCTGTGGACGACGCTCCTACGGTCGTTATAGATTTCAGGTGAGTTCTGCCGGCTTCTGCCTACAACTCTTTTATTCGCTTCACACGTAGCTTTGCCACTTGTCTTTCTGATGTTCCAGTTGCACGGATTTTGCTATCGTGTTTCAATGTCTTGGCAACGACGAAAACCGCACTGGACTATCCAGTAGCGGGTAAAACGGAGTGGTGCGCGCCAATATCGTGTTTCCTTATTCCATACATGCCAGAAAAACATGAAATTGCGAGTTGAAATCTCGGTTGCAAGTCGAGTATGGTGACACGTAGAGCAACGTTGCACCGATATATATTTGAAGGGTAAGTAAGATCAGCTGATCAAAATCAATCTAATGCGCCCGGCCCGAACATGCCTGATGTCCAGATCATGATTTTGGCTCGTGAAACTCTAGAATTTAGTGTTTCTTTCCTTTGCTACCCAGACGTTGAAACACGTTTAATACGTATTTATTCGCTGCATATTCGAACTTCTCGCCGTGTTTGTTTGTTTGTGTGTGTGTGTGTGTGTGTGTGTGTGTGTGTGTGTGTGTGTGTGTGTGTGCGCGCGCGCGTGCGTGCGTGCGCGCGCGTCCGTGCGTGCGTGCGTGCGTAACTGCTATAAAACTTTGATGCAATAGCTTTTGTAGCACGGTTTCATTTAATTGAAACAGTGGTGACTTGATCTTATGATGCTAAAAAATATCATGCAACAAAGGTAAATGTGAGTTCACTTCAAAGTTGTAGTTTTTTTTTTTTTCCACAAACTGCATACCAGCATAACCTCATCCTCCTGTGATACTTGCTTTGTCTAATGTGGTGTGGTGCTAGTGCCTAATAGTAAACACAACACCGGCTAGTAATAATGGCAGTAAACATACTGCTCAAACACTGTGTTTCGTGGATATTGGATGCCTTTGTTATACCAGCCGTGGTTCAGTTCGTTATTATTTTCAACACAAAGATACAGTCTACAGTGATGTTGTGGGCAGTGGACAAAAATCCCTTAAAATGGACTTGGAAGCGTTATGCTGCGAAGCCCAAGGACGCGGGTTCTATTCCTGACCCCGGCAGCTGCATTTAGAAGGGGCGAGATACAGAAACTCCCATGCCCTCTGATTTGTGCACGTTGAAGAACTCCAGGTAGTTGAAATTAATCCGTGATCTCCCACTATGTAGCACCGCTTAATCGCATTGTGCTTTTCGCTCATAAATCTCTAGCAATTATTGCTTCGTCATTATACCTCGAAACACTCGCTGTATCCTATTTGAATTCTATTCGCCATAGTCTGCAATGAATATTTAGCACTTTTTACAGCAGGGTACCTCATTTGACATTCTTTTACAATGCACCTTAATTGTCCCAATTTCGTGCCATAATCAGCTGTTGTTTTTAATATGTATATAAGTCACTTCAGCACTGTTCCTTTTTGTTTGACCGCTTCTCATCACCTCAATTGTTTGAGGTTTGAGGTGATGTTTGTGCTGCACAGTTTGCCCGAGTTTGCTCACAACCCTCTATACTGGTCAACGCTGGCTGGTGGGTTGTCCTTCCAGACAAACGGAAAAAACGAGACCTTTGCCTGTTGATATAGATCTGAAGAAAAAAATGGCACATTAGGCCTTTAGAATAGCTGCACCTTCGTGCAGCTGTTCTGAAGCCAGGCACTAGAAGGGCACGCTCACAATGATGCGACAGAAAGAAGGCAGTGAAGGCAAGCCTAGTCTTGTCGTACATTCGCCATATTTCATGTAGCTGTATACACATTTTGCCGTTTTCTTCGTTAAACTAATAATAACATTTGGCGTTTAACATCCCAAAACCACGATATGATTGAGAGACGCCGTAGTAGAGGGCTCTGGAAATTTCGACTACCTGGGGTTCTTTAACGTGCAGCTAAATCTAAGTACACGGGCCTCAAACATTTTCGCCTCCAACGAAAATGCAGCCGCCGAGGCCGGGACTCGATCCCGGGACCTACAGGTCTTCGTTAAAATACTGCTAGTCTAGTGGTTATGGTGCTCTACTGCTGACCCGCAGGTTGCGGGATCGAATCCTGGCCGCCGCGGCCGCACTTTCGATGGAGGCGAAAATGGTTTAGACCCATGTGCTTAGATTTAGGTGCACGTTAAAGAACTCCAGGTGGTCGAAACTTCCGAAGCCCTCCACTACGGCGTCTCTCATAATCTTATCGTGGTTTTGGGACGTCAAACCCCAACAATTATTATTATTATTAAAATACTGCTGCCATGCTATACAGGGTGCAAAATATAACAGCACGAGGGACGGGACTGAAGACACAAAAACCACAGGACGAGTGCTGACTACCAACTGAGATTTATTTGATGAAAGTGCTTCCTATACAGGGTGATTTTTTTTCAGACAGTACATATCTTTTATAAAAAAACTCTATGACAGTCACGCTCCAGTAGTACTCTAGTTCGAGG
This sequence comes from Rhipicephalus sanguineus, assembly GCF_013339695.2. Classification (NCBI taxonomy): domain Eukaryota; kingdom Metazoa; phylum Arthropoda; class Arachnida; order Ixodida; family Ixodidae; genus Rhipicephalus; species Rhipicephalus sanguineus. The sequence continues at coordinate 137,615,796 of NC_051184.2, forward strand.
CGGAAATATTCTGCCGCAACAAAAAATGCGTTGACAGGACTAATTAACAAAAACCCGTTAACTAATTTTTATTTATTGACTTGAGGGCAGTTGTTTATATTAGAAATTTGTAGTGCGTGCCGCTTTATGGTATACCCATTTTTCAGAAATCATGAAAGTTTTACGTAACTCGAGATATTTATTGTGAAATTTTAAGGGCTAAATCAAAACTGATCGTGTCCGGCACACAGAAAACGCGGTTTTTATGTTACGTCAGACCGGAGCTGCCCGCGACAAGGGAGTGACGAAATTTGAATGAAGGCGCGTCGTGGTCGTACCTTTTCGTGAAAACTGGCAAGTCATCTAACTTGCGTCAGCGGATCGCCTTACCTTTGCATGTGGCGTTTGGTGCTCATTTGTTTCTTTCGAGATGCGCGCATCCGAAACGGCAGTAATATCAACCTTTTCTTTCTATGTTTACAGATAAGTACCACACATCGCACCCAAATAATAAGCTGTTTACTTGTGTATTTCTGAATGCTTGCAGATTTTCCTGATCACATTCTGCTTCGGCCCACCTTCATTAAACTATCATCACCTTCTTTCACGTGTAGCTCCGAGCTTACGTAACAGAGAAGCGACGTTTCCTGCACGTCAGGCGCTATCAGTTTCGATTTCGTCCTTGAAATTCAAGGATGAATATCACGAATTACGTGTAACTTTCGCGATTAAAAAAAATGTGTATGCCATAAATTGGCACGCGATACAACTTTCTAATATAAACAACTACCTCCAGGTCAGGAATTAAAAGTTAATTAATGAGTTTTTGTTAATTAATTTCTTCACTGCCATTTTAGTTGCAGCAAACTATTTCCTTCTTGACATAGAGTGTGTGCGCGAAAACATCTTGAGCATGACTATTATACAATTTTGATAAGAAATATGCGTTCTCTAAAAAAACATCCTTCTAATTGTACGGAGGTCATGCAGCGGAAACAGTTGCAGCTGGCTAAGGGAGTAACAGACCCTCAAAGTACAGCAAAGTTAATGAGTATCCCTGGTTTTGTTCATTGCCATGACACTTCATGGAATCTGGTGTGTGAGCGCTGCCCTTGTCAGATTAAAAGGTGATCGATCTGTCTGTCATCATGTGTTTATTTTTGTGCACTTGACTATTTCAGGTTGCTTCAAGACTGCACATTGAAGCTCTACAGCTGCATTTGACCAGGAAGCCTCCTTGGAAACTTCGTGTCTCGAGGTAGTCAAGACGTGTCCAAGAATTCGGAATAGCCACGCTTAAGGTCTGGCCGTGAGTGGTCTCGAATCAGTGCAACCTGCTGTCCCTTTCGCCAGAATGCCACCTGACCCTGACATGGTCTGGGAACACGACACTGCCAAGCTCATGCACACAAGCTGTGTCACCTATTGGGGTCCTGTATATCAGATGACTACATGAGAATCCTGTACTACATGAGAACTACACATGTTGCATGTTTTGCGCTGTATGCCACATAAAATATGTAATGGATGTCGCAAAGAAGTGCTTGATGGCTGGCCATTGATTCCTATTCATAAAAACTGACTGCTGGCTATGCTAATGTTTATGCCAGGTCTAGTATATTGCCGCATTTGACAGTAATGAACGATGTTAGCGAAACTATTGCTTTTCATATCTCACTCATTCTGACAGTAATGTGTCTCGCTGTATTTCTGGACGGTGTTTCTGTATTTCAGTTCTGTACAGAACTCTCCATACCACAGCTAAATATATATATTTATATATATCATACCTTATATATATAAGGTACTTGACACACGACGTACGTTTTAGCATTAGCATAGTGCTAAAACGTACGTCGTGTGTCAAATGCCTTCCTACAGTATCAGGACCTTCGTGATCTTTCTGTAGCTCTTATATTTAAGGGTCATTCCATGCCAAGTGTCCCAGATGTGGCGCTCGCACATCGCAGCTTTTGCTGATAAAATTTGTGCCTTTTTCCTGTGCCACATGGAGTATTGTGGCAAAACATTCTTGCTCGAAAAAATTTTTGACGGTCCTGGCACCCCCTCGAATTTCGCTTCTATTTATTAAACCTAATAGAAAAATGTGTATAAAATCTACTTTTGTCTGTTGAGCTTCTAAACTGCGCTTGCGCTATCGCAGAGGTTCTGTTTAGTTGTCCCATTCATTATTTCCGAATTTTTGTGTTTCACTACCAGCTACGTAGCTTCAAAAACTACAAAAATCTTCAAAGTTCGTGAATTTTTCTTGAGCTATCTGGAACTCACCCTAACCAATATTAATAATAGCCTGATTTCCAGGAAAGTGTATTTTAGTACAGAAATGTTTAGGGGTAAAATAGACTTCAGATCTTTCCGAAAAAAATTGTGAAATTAGAGAAAATGTACGATTTACGGGTGAGAAACAGCGCTAAAAAGACGGGACAAGAAAGGACACGAGACCACTGCGCTGACTAACAACCAAATGTGCTTTATTCCTTCAGTCAGCATAAATATACTTCACCACTAACGTGTGTAAGCTTCCCCTCGATTTCCCTCCTTCCGAAGGAGATAGAATTCATGTCTCGTTGATCGCCTTACTGCCTCTGTGCAGGCTGAGTTTTCTGTATTTTCATTACGTTAGTGGTGAAGTATATTTATGCTGACTGAAGGAATAAAGCACATTTGGTTAGTCAGCGCCGTGGTCTCGTGTCCTTTCTTGTCCCGTCTTTTTAGCGCTGTTTCTCACCCGTAATCATGAACCAAGCAGCCCAAATGCGTACCCATGTGCGATTTGTTGCATGTTTGACCATATTTTTCATACTGATGCGGTCAAAGTAAAAATCCTCGTCATGCGGCGTTTGATAAAAGACTTCATCGTTAAGTAATGAAAAAAGTCTTATCAAATCATTTTTTTCTTTTAAGGAAAAAAATAATTTTTGAATTTGGCCCTCCGAACGCGCAGTGCATTTCATTTTGTTGCCACTTCGCCGCAAAGCACGTGGTAGCCCTTGCAGCTGACACTCGTCACAGGCAACGGCCAGATGCGAGATGTATGTCAGTGGCTCGTGAGTGGTCGAAAGTCTTGTCACGTTGATGTCAGGGCGACGAGTAATGAATTCGCGTTACAATGTGAGCTTGCTTGGCGGGCCCAATGGGAAGTATGGACGCCCGAGAGCAGCCTATGGCGTCGTTGGCACATTGTGCTAGAGGCCGTCTGTACAACATGTATACCCTGAGAAAGAAGTGTGTACAGTGTGCATTATTTCTTTCAGTATGTGTATGCTAGTTGTGCAGACGTCCCTCTAGGACATTGTGCCAACGACTCCACATGCTGCTCTCGAGCGTCCATATTTCCCATTGGGCCCGCCTAGCAAATGCTCATTGTAATGCAAATTCATTACTCGTCGCCCTGACAGCGCGACAAGACTTTCGACCACTCACGAGCCGCTGACATACATCTCGCATCTGGCCGCTGCCTGTGACGAGTGTCAGCTGTAAGGGCGACCACGTGCTTTGCGGCGAAGTGGCAGCAAAATGAAATGCACTGCGCGATCGGAGGGCCAAATTCAAAAATTATTTTCTTCCTTAAAACAAAAAAAAAATATTTGATTAGACTTTCTTCGTTACTTAACGATGAAGTCTTCTATCAAACGCCACATGACGAGGATTTTTACTTTGACCGCATCAGTATGAAAAATACGGTCAAACATGTGACAAATCGTACATTTTCTCAAATATCACAATTTTTTCGGAAAGATTTGAAGTCTATTTTACCCCTAAACATTTCTGTACTAAAATACACTTTCCTGGAAATCAGGCTATGATTAATATTGGTTAGGGTGAGTTGCAAATAGCTCAAGAAAAATTCACGAACATTGAAGATTTTTGTAGTTTTTGAAGCTACGTAGCTGGTAGTGAACACAAAAAAAATCGGAAATAATGAATGGGACAACTAAACAGAACCTCTGTGATAGCGCAAGCGCGGTTTCGTAGCTCAACACACAAAAATAGATTTTATACACATTTTTCTATTAGGTACAGTTTAATAAATAGAAGCGAATTTCGAGGGGGTGCCATGATTGTCAAAATTTTTTTCGACCAAAAGTGTTTTGCCACAATACTCCATGTGGCACAGGAAAAAGGCACAAATTTTATCAGCAAAATCTGTGATGTGCGAGCGCCACGTCTGGGACACTTGGCATGGAATGACACACACACACACACACACATATATATATATATTGAGAGAGCGTAGGCATCGGCAAGTTGGTGATTCATGTTTGACTTTTTGAGCGCGCAAAAGAACAGGGACGAAAAACGACGCAGACACAGCGCTGACTTCCAACATATGCTTTATTTTCTGCAGTGGTACATATATATATAGACAACAAAAAGCAACGCACGCAGGCGCATTGTACAGGAAGGCTTCATGTAAAACCACAAATAAGTGTGCATGATAAGCAATCAAACAACCTGATACCGGATTTTTTTCTTCTTTAAGAGATCAAGCGGTCATTCCTGACTACCACTATCGTCTAGTCACCCCGTGGGCCTTGCTTAGAAAGTCTAGTTCTTTTTGGATAGGTCAATTGAAGGTGCACTAATGCACATGTCTCCCAAACTTGCAATCTTCGCCGCTTCAATTATCTCACGTGTTGTTTGTGCCTGGCTCCTTCCTGTCGCAGTGCACTGCGAATACATGGGATCGCACCCACACTTCCTGCTGTGGAAAGCCAAATGTCCCACACCTCCAGTTCGCACGTTATTTGCGTGCTCACGCAGCCTGTCATTGGCACACCGTCCCGTCTGCCCTATGTATTTCTTGCCACAGGACAGCAGTAACTCATAAACGATGTTGTTCTCACATTTAACAAAGCTTTCTTTGTGCTTTTTTTGGCACCTGGGTTTTTCAGAACCACTGTAGGAGGCCTTGCACAGATTATAAAGCTTGTTTGGTGCTGAAAGGACGACTCTTACGTTGGCGTTGTTTCCTATCTTTTTCAGCCTATGTGAGACATCGTGAAGGTACGGTATGACGGCGCATTTCTGCTTGACAGGCTCCGTTTCTGGTGAAGCCTGCTCCTCACCCTCGCGAGCATGTTTGACAGTCTTGAGAAGACCCTCCGCCACAGATGTGACGACATACTGAGGAAACCCCGCCTTTTTCAGGCAGTCAGCTTGCGCCTGGAAACTACACGAACACTTGTGAGGACATGAGCGGCGAAGCGCATTCATTAGGGTTAATTTTGCAATACCCCTTTTAACTAGCTTGGAGTGGCCCGAAGAAAACGGCAGAAGCGGCTTATTGGCCCTAGGCCCGTACGACCAGCAGACCTGGTCTCGCTCAAAGAACATTCGTAAGTCAAGAAAACGCAAGGCGTTGTTTTGCGGCATTTCATGCGTGACTGCGAGCGGTTGCAGGAAACGCGTGAACAGATCAAGTACGTTTGAAGAATCATTGCCAACGCCTGGACTTGATTCTAGAAAGACAACGTAGTCGTCTACATATCTAAACACCTTCTTTACATTTGTGCCTGTTACTAGAAACTAGAAACAGAGATCGTTTATGAGTTACTGCTGTCCTGTGGCAAGAAATACATAGGGCAGACGGGACGGTGTGCCAATGACAGGCTGCGTGAGCACGCAAATAACGTGCGAACTGGAGGTGTGGGACATGTGGCTTTACACTGCAGGAAGTGTGGGTGCGATCACATGTATTCGCAGTGCACTGCGACAGGAAGGAGCCAGGCACAAACAACACGCGAGATAATTGAAGCGGCGAAGATTGCAAGTTTGGGAGACATGTGCATTAGTGCACCTTCAATTGACCTATCCAAAAAGAACTAGACTTTCTAAGCAAGGCCCACAGGGTGACTAGACGATAGTGGTAGTCAGGAATGACCGCTTGATCTCTTAAAGAAGAAAAAAATCCGGTATCAGGTTGTTTGATTGCTTATCATGCATACTTATTTGTGGTTTTACATGAAGCCTTCCTGTACAATGCACCTGCGTGCGTTGCTTTTTGTTGTCTATATATATATATGTACCACTGTAGAAAATAAAGCATATGTTGGAAGTCAGCGCTGTGTCCGCGTCGTTTTTCGTCCCTGTTCTTTTGCGCGCTCAAAAATGTCAAACACACACACACAGATATATATATATATATATATATATATATATATATATATATATATATATATATATATATAAAATGCTTAACAATTGTGGTGACGTGGCTAAGGACTACGCATTATTCGCAGGATGTTGTGCCTATAGTTTAGGTGCTTACTGATAAAACAGTAGGTTGTCATTACAATGTGGACATGTATGAAATGGCATGAAGTGTTTAAAACCGATTCAAAGAATAATTTTACAAATCGCAGAAATTTCAGTTTGTTTATAGGATGAAGGCATGCAGACGTGAAAGAGAAGACACAGACAAACCAAACGCTAGCGTTTGAGCTGTCCGCATCTCTTCTGTTTCCGTGTTGCATGGCTTACTTTCTTCTAGAATCAACATTTTTTGTTGTTTTACGCGAGCGGAAATTGTTCTGAGACTCATCTATATAAACTTCGAGTAGTATTTTATTTCCCCCAGAGGAATCGAATGCAGCACTGTAAAGTTGCTACAAAAACTTGTTGCGGCTGTCATGCATCCACCACAGTGTTCCTGTTTGAGTAAACCCGGTGGAAGTGCCTTGTTGAGTAACAAGAGGTAGCGGCACCAACTTTCGTCGATTGTCAGATAAAAACCCTAATGGTGTTCGCTCTGATTTGAAGTTCTTTTGAAATTCTTGATCAATCTCTATAAAACTTGTTTAGTTTATGTGTATTTGTACGCTGATTTTGAAAATGCAAATATTTTTCTACTATTATATGTCGTGTTAAGTATATCAAACATTTCATGTGCCATGTTAGGCCTGCACGAGTTACAAAGTAAGCATATCACAATAATATGAAATGGGAACTGTATGCAACATAACCAGAATGCATGTCCTAAACCCACTTAACAATAGTCATAGTATGCTGAACATTGACCAGTAAGTGTATGTCTAGCTGGTGATTCGCTCAAGAGAGTTCAATATTACGTAACTTTTAACTCAAATGGGTTTAAAACGCGAGTTCGTATGTGGGCTAGCGGGTTCATGAACATTATGCCAGAACAGCGCAGTAAACTCATTTGCCAGAACAGCGCAGTAAACTCCTTTAAAACTATTGCATACAGTTTTTATCCCCTAACTATAGCGATATGTCGATTTACTTTGTAACTCCAAGTTTGGAAAGGCTTGCTCATCAAGACACATGAAATTTTTATGTGTAAAAACTGCGTTTTCTTCCAGATAATTGCATATTTGAAATCGCCACATAAGTAAACCTAAACTCGGCAAGTTTCATCAATATCGACCAAGAAGAAAAATAAACGCATTATTTGTTGCAGAGTGTCTCATTGAGTACCACGAAGTGGTCACACTGACTCTTGCCAGGGGAGTCATGTACACCACTGTCCTTAAGGACAACGGAGTCAAAGGAACGCTCCAGTGGGGGTCAGCGTTACCATGGCAAAGGGGTCACCCTGACTACCTAGAGGTACTAGCGGGAAATAAAAGGTAGTCATGTAGACTCCTGCGTTGGGAGTAACGTAGACTCTCTGCTTGTGAAGAAGGGAGTCGTTGGTCTGAAGAACGAAAGGAGTCGTTTGACACCCCAAATTGTGAAGAAGGGAGTCGTTGGTCTGAAGAACGAAGGGAGTCGTTTGACACCCCAAAAGGTCATCATATGTGTAGCGAGGCGATTACCACCCAAAGGTAGTCAGTACAGACACCCTTTTTTTTAAGAGTGTACTACGCTGCTGCCTCGTAGACAAGCGAGATGCTTCGTATGGAATATTTGAGCTGCAGCATGCGCACGCAACAACCGCTTCTTTTGTTATTGTTCCTGTCGTGGTTGTCGTTGTTGTTGTCTGCGAATGTGCTGGCCTCACGAAGGGAGGACGCATCCGCGGAATGTGCATTGTTGGCTGAACAAGTAGCACGGCGTTTGCGAACACGAGCAGGTGCTGCCGGGATTACCCATGTATACCGCACTCACGCAACGCTTCAACTTGTGTCGTTGCCAGTAGTCTTTCTCAAACGATTACATCCTTTCCAGAAGCGCTAAACTTTGGCGTTGCGCACTTTTGCCGATATAATGGCACACCGAAATACTGAAAGTGTTGCAGTCGGAGCAAGGAGTCCCATTGTTGTTTCGACATAATTGTTGCTATTAGTCCACACGAATTATGAATGGAAAATATATGTCACGTTTGCTGCAATAAACTGTTTCTCTCCCCCATCCCCCCTAATGAAGAACTCTGGGCACGTCTATGAGCGTAACGAAAGGTTTGTTGCTGAAATAACAAATATCCAGTAAGCGGTGGACTCTTTTCTTTAATCAATATATGACTGTCTAACGACCTGAGTATTTAACTCGATCTCGTCTATGAAAATGACATTCCTTTCTAATGGATACTTGATGTCTTTTTTCCTTTAAAGGCTACATGTATAAGAGAAGTTATCCGCACTCTTCAAGCCGGCCAAGTTACGCGAGACAATGCAACCTAGGAGGTTCTCTTAGATAGACTATAGTCAGGTTCATGTTTCACTCAAACTTTAAGCCTAATGCCTTAGATGCCTCATAAAATGCGAAAAGCGACCGTCGGCGTCAAGACGAAATCATGCATAAATCATCATGTGATATGTCATCATGAAGTCCCATATAACCAAACTTTGTGACGTCACTATGAAGCCATTACATGGCATGTCCCTTTTTTCAAAGGTGGACCGATTCTGCAGGCACTGTAAAACCCCGTTAGGTCCGAAAGGAAAGCTTTCGGAGGAGTAATCAATACAATTGCCGGAAAAGAAAGAGAATGTGATGGCTTCCGCTTTCTGGTCGTCTTAAGGGACCGCTTGACTATTAAATTACAATCGTTCGCGGTTCTGTTCGCGTAATTGAAGCCTGCCATTTTTTGTAGACCACGACTACAGCATTCTCGCTGTTATAGAACATCTGATCATATATAAGTAAAACCTCGTTAATTCGAACTCGAAGGGGACTATAAAATTGTTCGAATTAAGCAGAGTTCGAATTATCGGGTGGACGATAGAATAAGCAGACATCGCACCACACTGCGCGGGCTGAACAAAAGAATCCACATCTGGACTCGTTATCGCGAATTAGGCGCTTCTTCACGTTTGTGACAGGTGATTAGGTAAATTAAGTACAAGGAGCTCTAACAGCGACAAGAATCAATTGATCGGTCAGTGGCACGCCACGAACAAGCACTGACATGCATTCATGTGAGCAGTGAGTCTTAAGGTCGAAATATATCACGCTATTTGTGCTCTATAGATGCGTATTTACATGGCTTGATTAAAGCAGTGGAAAAAATAAAGTAATTGGTAATTTTAATTTGCTTGCGTTTCTTCTGTCACGACTCCACGAGCATCATTTGCAACTTGCCCAAGAGCTCCAGGTCAGCGTTCGAATTCTCATCTGCTGAGAAATGCATGCTAATGTTTCGTTGTTTCGCATCTCTAGTAAAGTTTGTTTGGTTCGGTTTTGCAACATATTGTGATCACCCTTGGCCGACTTCTGTGTGAAGCAATGAAAATCAAGGGCTCCCAGTCCCAAATAACCGTTGTGGATACTGACGCGTTCGAATTATCGGGAGTTGTCCCCCACAGAAATACACAGGCCTGTGCATGGACCAGGGCGTCAGTTCTAATTAACTGTAAGTTCGAATTAACCGAGTTCGAATTAACGAGCTGTTACTGCAATACTGAAAATGCTTTGGAACCGCGCCTTCTAAAGGCGCCGCTCGTCGCGAGAGCACAGGTCTCGCTCGCGAAGAAGAGACATATATGACGATGAGTTCACTACGGAGATACCAGGGAGAAGGGTTGGCAGAACACGCAGAAGGAAGAGGATAGGCGAAATGGAGAGCGGTTCGTCGGAAAAGTGTGCAAGCGGACGCACGCATCGCTGCGCGCGGTGTGGAGCGCTGCGTATGCGGCAATCCTACCTCTGTTGCCTGTACTGCTTCGTCTCAGGAGTTAAGGCTCTTGAGGTTTCATTGGGCAACTATACGACTTCGAGGCGGTTGCAGCATACAGGGGCTGTGTTCCAATTTTGGAAAGCATCGTAGACAGTCTACGCACACAGCTTAAAAGATAGCATCGAGCCCCAGTACTCCGAGAAATAGAACTCGTCTGGGTCACGTCGGCGCGACATGATGCCACCTCGCGTCTACAAGAGAAAGCTTAGGAAAATAAACATCATTGTTATTTTCTGAACCTGTTTCGTGTTCGATTCTACAAAAAATTTATTGTAGCTTACATTTAGCGTATGAAAAACAGTCTGCTTGTTTGCAGACGGCCGTACCGCCGAGATCCGAGCGTTTCGCTGAATCAGAATCAGAGATGGTTTTATTTAGTCATCGAATCAATTACAAAATTTGTGTATACAGAAGGAGGTCCCATAGTCAGAGACTGAATCGGGAGCTCCTACAGTAGCGGATATAGAAATAAATAATTGATGCAATAAACAGTGGTACAGAAAACAGGTAATAAAATACATCGCAGGTAAAAAAAAAGGAGTTCTACTCAATAAAAGAATCGCAGAAAGGAGCAACAAAAACTGAAATTAGAAAACATAAAAAATAGAGGTAATTTAGCTCTCCTAAACAGTTTTCAGATAATTACATGGTGAAAGATAGTAAAAAGTAAACGACCAAAAAGAAAACTAAACAGTGACATCTGATATTAGCAATGTCGGATGATGATGCGATGCTTCCTTAACATAAGGTTGCGAGAACGCATGAAAGGGAACGGAAGTATTAGAAGTGACCAAAACTGTCCAGATTATGGAATGGATGCGAGGAAAGTCTTCATATCTTTTTTCGACTATGCCGATTGATTGCGAGGCTTTTATTCCTGAAGGTATAGTATTCCAGAGATAGATTCCAGTGCAGTGGGCTGTTTGTTCGCCATAGTTAGTATGAGCTATTCGCCGCGAGATCGACCTATAGGAGGCACCACCGTCACCGCGTTAATGTGGAGAGGCAGTCGGCGGCGCGTATAGAAATGCACACAGTGGCGCTTCGTTGTGAGCTGTTTGAGCCGATTGTCGGCTAATAAAATGCGTTGATTGCAGCTTACTGGTAATATATACGCTCTTCATTGTTGAATAGATGCACGAAGACCATCCAACGTTACTATTACTAGTGAGAGAAGCGCAATCTGCCAATGAAAGGTATGCTCGCCCTGGGTGACAGTCTGCGCTTACGCACTATCGTTTTTGTTGTTTTCTCTGTACCTGTTTACCTTGTGTTCTGTGTACTACGCACTGCAAATTATTCTGGCGAACGAAGGGTGCGACACCAATACACAGCTTTCTCGAAAGTCGCACTCACTGATCTTATTACAATGCGCATGCAGCCGAGCGAGCCCATTTGCTTCTGCACACCATGTTAGAGGTATACGTATGAGCAGTAAAATCGCGCTAACAGAACCGCCCTTACACTCTTAGCAAACGACCGCTTAAAACAACGCATATAAGGCGGAAAGTAGGTCAAATTTTCGACGCTTATAAATGGCTCTCTAAGCGGCCTACTTATACGGCTCTTTCATGCGGCCCTTCTTTATACGGCCTCTGGCTAAGCGGCTCCTTCTTATGCGGCCTAAGTTTATGCGGCTCTTCCATATGCGAGGCCATCTCGTTGCCAGAAAGCCGTTTAAAAGTGACCGCTTAAAGTAACGCATACCGTCGATTTGGTTAAGCGGTATTTCAGGTCAAATCTGTCCGGCTTATATACGGCTGAATATGCGGTCCAAATATATGCGGTACTTTTCGCAAATTTTTAGAAAAAAAAAAGAATTGCTTCTGCATTGTAGTTGATCGTGCAGTGTTCCTCCAATTTTTTTTCTCTTTTCTTCTTTTCAGCCTTCCAACTCATGAATATGCATTTACACATCACAAGAACACTGCACAGAGAGTCACAAACCATATCAACACACACACTCCACCTCGGGGATTGGAACCCAGGCCAACCGCGTGACAAGCAGACACTGTAACCACTACGCCACCGCACCACACGATCTGGGTGGACTTCCGCGGCTTTATATATGCACTTCACGTTATCTTAGACGATCGGCTACAACGCTATAATTGCGCATCCCGCACGGAGACAGAGGTGAACAATGAACGATGCGTTTCCGAGTGCATTTCCATTTGCCGGCATCATAAAGCAGCAAAACGTGCCCTGTTGTGCAACCAGCCGCCAAAAAAAAGTTTTCTGCGATGTTTGACGCAGTACAGGCGGTGGAAGTCAGCTGATCTCATCTCTACTTGGCGAAGTACAGTCTCCCACGTCCTTCGCGAGCATCGCGTTGATGTCGGTGCGTTTATGCGGACAGTATTATGTAGAGGTTCATCTCAGATAATCGGTTTAAAACACATAATCGCTTATTCGCGCAACAGATTGGTTTGGTGTAGTGCAGCGCGTACGAGGCGACGGACCAGCTTTCAGAACGGGCGCGCTCATTTCTCTCCCGAGTATAGCATAGACGATGAAGAAACGTTGTTGTTGAGTCGAAAGAACAACGAGCCTTCGCAGAAAAAGAATGCAGTCTCCCGAGCTCGAGGCTGACGGCGCCGACGAGCGATGCCGTGGAAGTGTCATGCTGGGGAGGACGGCGGGTCTGAAGTTGTTCGTTCTCGTGGTTCGTTCGTTGTTGACAGTTGGAAGTGATGCTTCCCTTGGCTTCCACAAACGATGAAACGTAGTGCATGACTGGCGCGGAAAAAGCACACATGAAATCGCTTGCATCACCCGTTAGAACATATGTTTCCTGCCAAGCGTCGCATCAAAAGAAGCTAGCAATGCTTGAAATCCAATGAAGTCACAATATTATCCAGCTTTCAAGGATAAAACCATGCTATTTCTTCAAAAGTCAGAAGTGGCCTGAAGAATTCAGAAGGATCATGTGAACATTTATACTGAATAATGCAAAGAATAACTTGAAGCATTCTAATATTTAATAGGCGCTGTTAAAGTTAAATAACAACTCCAAATTAAATATGCCCTTGTTTTGCACCTTGAAGGTTCATGAACGTTAAGCTCTACAACATGTCTCAGTTGACCGCATATCAGCGCCGAAGAGCGATCTGGCGGAGGCCCTGTGTTGGGGAACGTGGCAGGTTGAAGGTTGTTTTCGTATTCCACCCATTGTCGACGAGTGAAAGTGATTGTTTCCTTGGCTACGAGATGTGATCTGGGTGACAAGGGCCAGTATTACTTCACTCCATGTCATCCAGTCAAGTATGCTTTGAGCTTAACGACGCTTTAACGTACAAACTAGCAAAATGCTAGAAGTGGCTGAACTCGGGCAGTAATCTTGACTTCTAGGAATAAATGTTCACCTGTCTTAAAAATGTGCAGTCAGTAGCATCCTGCTTGATTCGGATCATGGGACACGACATGCAAACGTATAATACTAAATAGTAGATATAGAGGAACAATTCTTATTTATACTCAGTAGGTGTCATAATTGCAAATAACATCTGCAGATAAAAAGCACGCCTTCGCACTAATAGCACACCCATAAATGTTGAGCTTTACGTGTCCCAGTCAACCTCCCTCATGTTCCATACCAGGGGCGTAGCCAGAAATATTTTTCAGGGTGGGGGGGGGGAGTCGTCCATGCTTTATGCATGTTTGTGCATGCGTTTGCATGTCTGTGTGTATATATATGCAAGCAAAATTGAAAATTTTCAGGGGGGGGGGTGAGTTGAATGCCCCCCCCCCCCTTTTGGCTACGCCCCTGTTCCATACCATGTAGCTTTACGTGCACTTTTATTTAAATATAAGCTGTCATGCAACATCCTTAGCTTTGGCTGGTACAGCAGCTAATACAAACTGTGCTTGAGAATTCAAGATTTATTGCCAGTACCAACACTAGCTATACACAATAACATTCTGTAGTAGTTCAAACGCAAGTGTTGCAGCTTTTTTTCAAAATTAGCAGCTCATATAGCGCTCACATAAGTATGCAGACATACACATCTAAATGTGCAGCTATTATTCTTTTTTACGAAGAACTGCGCGAAATAAACTGGCACAAGGAGACGCACGGACAAGCGTCTTCCTTGTGCCAGTTTATTTCGCGCAGTTCTTTGTAGTCATGAATTACCAACTTGCCCTGCTATCAATTCTTCGATATTATTCTTTACATGCAGCCCACTTCCATGGCAGTTACCACGGCACACCGCCTGTCAGACATCATGCCACATGAAGCGTATTCGCATATAGTACTAGACTTGTCCTTCACTAAATGTTGAGACCTGAAATGTATTTGTTCTTTTTCTGGCATCATTTCAAAACATGACCTTTCCCTTGCAGTGTTGAGACATACCTTTGCAGTAAGTTAGGCATTGTGTCCAAATCCATCACTGTGCCAGCCTGGCACTTAATTATGTATGCATGGGTCCCTTAATTCCATTCTGTGCTCCAAGCCCTTTCCTTCACCCATTACTGGAGAACTGTGGTATTTAGGTGTTTCATCTGGCAACGCTAATTGTTGTTACATTTTGTGCCATTTCTTTGAGTACCCATGCCAGTATTTAGTGCATTAAGTGAATGAAGGAACATGTCATGTTGCTGTGCAGCTGCACACTCAGCAGAACAATGAGATGCAGAGCCATGAGAGAAAATATAGAGAACATTGTCACGGTACAACGCAAACACAAGACAGTGAAAAGTTCTACAAGAGTAGGACATCTTGTTGACACAAAAAAATGGCAGGCACAAACATGTCTAACAAGACAGAAACTTGGGCTAGTTGGTTGTCCTTCATGATGAACCAGCAGCACAACCCCACACGGACAGAGGAAAGGTACACGAAACACAGCACTCTGTTGTGTGCCTTCTTTCCTATGTCCGTGTGTGGTTGCACTGCCGATTCACCATGAATGACAAACATGATGTTTTCGGCAAAATCCCAAAGACCCACTAGATATTGATGTTCACTGATGTCCCCATTGTCTTTCTCGCCTGCAGAGCACACGTGTCAATACATATACAATAGGATGCATCGTAAGGGTTCTTCACCTATATTCTCTATTGTTGGAGTAATAGGGCATTGTGTCAACTAAATATTCAATGTAATAATAAAATCACCCTAAAATATATGCCGTATTCCTTATTGCTCAATTCTCAACCTCCACGTATTCCACTTCAGCACCTGTGAACATAATGAACCCCTAAAGGATCTCGGCAGTAGTTTCTCTGAAGTAGTTTTCAAAGCTGTTATTGGATTAGATTAAGCTAACTGAATCTCATGAACTTATCCTTTCAGAACAAATAAGGGGGAAGTCCACTTGTTATTTTCTAGCAAGCTACTTAGCAATTTGGCCTTGAACGTGTGCACTTTCCTTGCAGTTGTGTCCCAAAAGCAGTCAGTGGCCTATCGGTTATCAGTAAAAATTTTCTTTATGAACAGCCTTACTAGTTCAGTAATGCAGCATTGTAATGGATATATCATTCTGACATATAGTTTATGCATTCAAAACTCTTCAGTTGAAATTCCTAACCAGTTTCTCCATCAGTAATGACCACAATTGCTATGCGACTCTCGGTACCATCATCTGCGTGCATGGATTGATGCATTCTGCAATGCTTTAATCATGCATCTTATCACTGGCCCTGTGATCTCACAAGTCACCTGTGTCCTTCTCTAGACAGTAACAGCTATAAATATTTTGCATAACTTAACTAGTCTTTTTTCCAAACAACATGACTTACCTCTATTTGCACAGTCAGTAAGTCTGAACACACAGTGCACACTTTTGTAAATTGACATATTTTATTTTCAATTACAAACAAAACTGAGCAACAATGTATACACCAATAGAGCGTTTGTAAACTAATAAGTGAATCTT
This sequence comes from Rhipicephalus sanguineus, assembly GCF_013339695.2. Taxonomy (NCBI): domain Eukaryota; kingdom Metazoa; phylum Arthropoda; class Arachnida; order Ixodida; family Ixodidae; genus Rhipicephalus; species Rhipicephalus sanguineus. The sequence goes on from NC_051184.2 coordinate 137,631,756, forward strand.
ACACTTTTACAGAAACAAGGTAAAAAAAAAACTGCGAAAGAGGTGATCAAATAATTGAACAGAACGATTGTTGTTTTTCTATGCTTTGGGAGTTTCAGGCCTTCTCATCTGACTAGAATTGATAATGACCTAGCTTGAGTTTCAGCACGCCTATACGTAGAAAAAACTCTACTTTATTGCAGAGTGCAGTCAATACATACATAGAAACTTGCACCACATAAATGGCAGGAGCTACCTAAATGCCTTCAGTTATAAGAACTTTACTTAAACACAATAATATAACACAGAATTGACTAGAGTGACAAAGAAGTATTGAAAGTAAGTGGGCCTTGATCTATGTCATATATGTAGCCTTGGAAACAGAGGAAGGGCTTGAGGTGTGCTTCCTGCCTGTTTGTGGCACTTAATTTGCAATATATGAGTAGAATACACAGTGAAAAAAATTCTGTTCTATATCATGAGCTGTGCAGTGCACGTAGGTACTATGATTTATCACAAATGTATGACTAAACTAGATACCCTGTATATTAGTAGGCCTGAAGTTTGAGGACGCAGCTTTTCTGTAGGTAGTGGCTAATAAAATTTCAAAGCATAGGTATCAGCTGTGCATGAACGACAAGTGATATGCTAATATAATGTCCTAATAAATAGGACTTTTCATAGTACATGCATCAGAAATAATATGGTGATTGTGTATGTTATACTTCGATGAAAGCTACAAAATGAACAATGAATATGTATATATGAACACACACACATACACACACACACACATACAGTTATTATTGCACATGATGTCTGCCACAGATTCCAATGCTAGTGTACCTGCTACTCAGGTATTCTCAAAAGAAAGAGCATTGAAAAGTGCATGGACATAAAACGAACTTAAATGTCTCTAAAGTTTGTGAAAATTCAGCTACCAAGAGCCTTATCTACCCAGCCTAACAATGTAACAAAAAACACAAACAAAATAAAACTGCACAAAGAAGAACATAAGTTAGGCGTTGTCCTTGAGCTTGTCGAGAGTCTTCAGCAGATTACTGCTTGCCCAGCAACGTGGATAACTCTCTTCCTTGTGGAGTAAACTTTGAATTAGTCCCAATGTTTGGGCGAAAGCAGACGGGTAGGTAACATCCTTTATGTTATGTACGATCAAACACCAGAAAAGTGCCTTCTCAAGCGTGCAGTCATCTTTCAGGGTAACACGCTCGTCCTCAGCGCAAAAAATAAGCTTTGTTGCCGAGCTCCAAACAATCATGGGCCCTGGCAACCCGTGGACATCTGCAAGATACTGGAAAAAAGTAATAAAAACTAATATATGTTTTATGTTCTGCACAGCACATCTCTATACAAAAAGCTAACAATTCAGAGGTAGTGGATGGATGAATGCCAGCACTAAAATATTACAAGCTTTATATGCAAAACCATGCATAAAGTGAGATTTTTATGGGCGTGGTTTATGCCACAGTAAATAAAGCAGTTTCAGCAACCCTGATAGACAGCTATAGGTGCCACTGCTTGAAATTTTGCTAATGCATTCAAAGCAGCCACAGGTACAATGTCAGATCTCACAAGTGTATAAGCAAGCGTTTCTTTGTGTTTCGCACGCAGTGTTCATATCATATATCTGTTCCACGAAAATGGGTAAAAACAGCAGCCAAATGAGTGCACTGAGACCACAAGTTATGGAAAGCAGAGCCTTGGCTTGCTTCAATAGTAGGCTGAAGCCACCTCTCAGTGATGACATATCATAGGTGGTGACAGATGGCATGTGTGTTGGGCATGTCCTTTTGCACTAAACTTGAGTGCTGTAGTGTCACGCTCACAGGGCAAACCTGGAAATACCTGGTTTCTGTTTCTGTTGGGAAATGGAAGTACCACAGGACAATCAAAAAGGCCCGAAGGGATTGCCTACATTGACTTACATGATTACTTATGTGTGTACGCCTTTGTGCATACAGATGTACTTGAACTATCTTAAACTATTTTAAAAAAAGGAATTGATTGGACCCTATTCAATGGCGGAAAGGGACTCTGCTACAAACAAGGTGGACGTAGCGACAGAGTCCACATTGAAAAAACTTAAATGTCCACACTAGGATACACAGCAGTTCCCAGTCATCATGTAAGGTAGCTACGCATGTAAGGTGGCTACACATAGGCTAATATCAATATTCTTTACAGCACCAAGGAAACAAACTTCAATCTACATGGATGTTCTAATACTGAAATTTGACATATAATCTTTCGTTGAGTGAATGATACAAATTACATTCAAAGTCAATGTCAGAGTACTTTAGCAGACTCAAAGGGCCCACTTTGTGTAAGATGCATGCAGTGAATTGTGCTGTTGTATATAGACTAATATCACAACTTTGCAGGTCATTTCGGCTGTCAGTGCACACGTCTGAGAGTGGTGCAACCACCTGCTTATTGAATATTGTCTTTCTTTCATTGAAATTAAAGCTCTTTTGCAGAAAAACATTCTTGTATTCAAAAGTATTTTGTGTTTGCATACAGCATAATTTGGCGTAAAATTACCCTGAATATCTCCTATAAACGTGGTCTTGACAAACATATGTAATCTTTGTCTGGTCAGACATAGAATAGCTTTTTTTTATTTCATATGCAGCGCCAAAAATTGCTGCATAATTGTGACAAAATTTTCGTGCGAAAGAAAATTCTTCAATGGAATGAGTTAGCTATAGACTTAATTGTAATTTATCAACTCTCCACCAGAAACAAATATCTAAGTTTTATCTGTTGCAGTACCTTAACGCAGATAGTTACATTGTTTACGAACGTTTTACGATAGTCATGCAAGTACAATACTGATTCCGTTTTTGAGCAATATATGAGAGATAGATCCACTTCAGGTGCACAATTGCAGATGCTGCTTGATATCGTTCTTCATTCGCGAACCACATAATAATGAGCAACAGTGTTTCGCTTTCCTTCATGCATTTCGAAGAAAAGGTCCGAGCAAGAGGCTCTTCCGATGCGCGTTTCACACATCTATATAGACTCGTTAGGAGCGGTGCTTTGTTTCTAACAGCACAACACAAGATTGGGAGCATCGAAATAAACTCACGCAGTCGTGCATGGTTCACGGCGCAGTGCCCGCAGTAGGAGCACCAGGTAACTTGATGTGGCACGCCTGGTTCCCCTGGCTGGCGGCTGTACGCGAGCAATCTGATGCACTCACACTCACATCGCACTGACACACTTTGCACTCACACGTGCCATCATAACTGCGCGCTCCTCTCTGAATGCCTTTGACGTCGGTCGAGGTGTACATCCCACGCAGCACGGCCTGATCGGCACTGCCGAAACGTTGAAGCACGCCAAGACGATCGCGGGACCGAATTCTCAACGAAAACAGAGAGACCACGCAAGCAGCGGGCGCAGAGACGGACACCGCTCGAAGCGCATGGGAGAGAGAACTGTAGGGGGGATAAGTCAGCAGCGTGAGCAGGGAGAGAACGCGATCAAAGGTGAAAACTTCCTTCGCACGTTGAGTTTGTAGACGTCGCGGGCGTTGTTTGCGTGACAATTTTGCGTATTCACGAGTGAACAGAAACAAAGGCACGTCTACAATACGAACTTGTATACTTTAAACAAAAACGGTGCGAGGCGAACGAGGCAGCATGAGGCGACTGATGTAACTCGGCACGGCCGCTGCGTTTCCAACGCACGTGCTTCGCACGAAATCAGATATGATTGCCAAGGGCAGGGAGGCGCTGGCTCTATGGGCTGTATGCTGTATCTCGAGTTCACCGGCCGCATCCGGCGCCAACACAGGAAACACTACACGACGTGGACTTCGAGCCTTGAGCACGCTCGCTCGGCGCTCTCTCGCTTCCCGCCGCGGCGCCGATCTCAATTTCCCGCATAAAACAGCGGGCCCTGTGTTAGCGTTGCGTCCGCTCGAGAAATTTTCGCGTCAATAAACCGCGGGCTCCATATAAGCGTTGCGTCCGCTCGCGGCCGCATATAGCGGGCCCAGCCCGTCACCGCAGAATTTGTCACGCTTAATGGCGATTGAAGGGCCGCTTATATGGAGTACCTTGTGGTGGAATAAAAATGGGCCGCTTATGTGGCGGACGTTATACGGGACTTGAATAAGAGTGTAGAGAACGTGCAGGACTACGCGCACATGCGAACACGACGTGGCTAGCAGACGACGCAGGGAGCAATCCACACTAGGCGCGCTTCAGCCAGTACCCGCCAGGCGGCGACTCTGCTCGATCTCGTCGCCAATAGGTGAGATAAAATTGTGATTTCGTGCAAAGCTTGTCAAGTTTGTATTCTCTAGACTTGATGGAGGGATTATAAACAAAGGAAATCAAAAGAAATTTTTTATTTGCTTGAAAACTAGTGTTCCTAGATTATATTGTAACGGCGCCTCTGGAGCGAGAAAGAGGAGTGGTAGGAGAAGACGACGACGAGGACTTTGTTGCTGCTTCCGTAGCCTCACCCCATCCAGTACTCTGCCGCTGAGCGTTCTCAATAAACGCCTCCTGACTCGTAACTTCGTGGTCGAGGTGCTGGGTACGTCCAACCACGGAAGCTGTTCCACCAAGTCTTCGTCGCAGTCGTCGCCTTGCGGGTCTTCCGCCAGTGCAGCTTGACATGTCTACTGACGCTGACGCTGCGACATCAACGCCTGCTTGTCCTTCGCAGCCTTACAGACAGCCACGGCCCTACGGAGGAAAAGCTGGGGAAGACGTCGACCAGTGGCTGACCCATTACGAGCGGGTGAGCAAGAGCAACAAATGGGACGCAAATGATCGACTCACAAATGTGGTATTCTCGTTGACCGACACCGCGCTCGTCTGGTACGAGAATCACGAGGACGCCTTAACGACGTGGAGTATTTTCGTTGAAGAACTGAAAAGCTGCTTCAGTGACGCCGCCGCGAAGAAAAAGCGTGCTGAGTACACACTCGCCCAGAGGGCTCAACTTTCTGGTGAGACTTGCACCGCATATATTGAGGAGATCTTGAAGCTGTGCAAGACGGTGAACCCATGTATGTCAGAGGAAGACAAGGTTGGGCATCTATTGAAAGGCATCGCTGAGGACGTGTACAACTTCCTCATCGGCAAGGATAACTTGAGCTCTGTGTCCGATGTCATACGGCATTGTCGGACCTTCGAAACGATGAAGATGCGCCGAATAACTACCAAGTTTGGCCGTTTGTCTAACGTGGCGACGGTAGCAACTGTTGACGTGAGCTCGTCTTCGGACCTTGCCTCAACGATACGCCAAATTGTTCGCGAAGAGCTTCTTCGGCGTGAAGAATTAACCTCGTCCCCGCCACGTTTCGCGAGTGTCTGCTCAGCGCAAGATCCCTCCATGCCAGGCCCTGTTCCAGCATGGCAGTCCGTGAACGCTACCGATGTCCGTTATCACACGGAAGTGCCACGTCCCATGGCGCCACCTTCTCTGAGGTCCGACTACCAACCGCGTCCTCGTTTCCCCCGCCGCTATCGTCGACCGGCCACTGGTTACGACACGGAGCCCGAAGGTGTTACGTATTCCCCATATCCGGATATGCCTGATTACTTGGACGAGACGCGTGTGCAGCGACCGCCTTCCCCGGTGTGTTACAACTGTGGTGTGCCTGGCCACATCGCGCGGTTCTGTGAGCGCCGGCAGTCATCTCGATATGAACGACCATCGGCTGGTACTCGGCGCAACGACGGGCACACCGGTAGTCGATGGCCGGCCCACACGACATCGAGGAATAATTTTGCACAAAGGAGCTTCAGGAACACCTCACCAGCCTCCGACCGGAGTTTGACGCCACCATCAGGACCTCGACCGCGCCATTCTCCCTCGCCACGGCGGCGCGTACCGTCGCCACCGCCGGAAAACTAACCAGCGCGGCCGATGGGGGTGAGGTCGCTGGAAAATTGCGTTCAACAGATATACCTCCTCCCGTTTTTATGTTAAAGAACAAGGTGCATGTGTGTGTCGATGGAGTACCTACTATGGCTTTGGTGGACACAGGTGCGACTGTCTCGGTAATGAGTCTCGTATTTAAGAGGGCACTACGCCACAAAGTGATGCTTCGGTGGAATCAAGAAGGAATGTTTTTTGGAGTGGGCGGCGAACCATTGTCTCCTGTTGGAATGTGTACTGTGGACGTATCCTTGGGTGGTAGACTTTTCACCACCGAGTTCGTGATCATTTCTCGGTGCACCCACGACGTAATTTTGGGTATTGATTTTTTGAAGCAGTGCGGAGCTACAGTTAATTGTCGAACTGGGGAGTTGTCAGTAACCGACAGCCTTCCTTCTGAACTTTTGGAGGACAGTAACCCCGGCCACGAAAGTACTTTTGCTGTCTTTGAGGATACCACCGTGCCAGCATTATCAGTTGTGTGGGTACCAGTGACCTGCTCCAGCCCTACAAACGCCACGTTTGATGCCACTGTGGATCCCATTCATTCAGCCTGTGCTAAAAAGAACATCGTCATTCCGCATTGCCTGGTGCCAGTGGAAAATGGAAGATCTGCTTTGTGGGCAGTCAACTACTCCACAGAGCCCGCCATACTCCCGGACGGAATGAAACTCGCTACCTTCCGAGCAGACGAGCTTTCTATGGTGGCGTCGTTGACAGATGGAGATCCTCCGGGCGAAGCGGTCACTCTACGGCCTTCCGACTCACGTCTACTTGGCATGGTTAACACGTCATTGAGTGCGCGTGAGTGCCGCACCTTGGTCGACGTCCTGTCACGGCACCTATCTGTGTTCGACTTTGCACAAGAGGACAAACCGCTTCCGATCCCTGAGTCTCGCACACGCCACAAGATCAACACAGGTACAGCGCATCCGATAAGGCAAAAACCTTATCGAGTTTCCCCGGCAGAACGTAAGATAATCGATGAGCAAGTTCGCGAAATGTTGGAAAAGGGGGTAATTCAGGAGTCGTGCAGTCCTTGGGCGGCCCCAGTGATACTTGTAAAAAAGAAAGACGGCACCTGGAGGTTTTGTGTGGACTATCGACGTCTCAATGCAGTCACTAAAAAAGACGTCTATCCCCTCCCTCGCATTGATGATGCTATTGACTGCCTTCACTCAGCCTCGTACTTTTCCTCCGTTGACTTGCGGTCTGGTTATTGGCAGATACCGATGGATCCGGTGGACAAAGAAAAGACAGCTTTTGTGACTCCCGATGGGCTCTATGAGTTCAATGTTATGCCATTCGGTCTGTGTAACGCCCCCGCAACCTTCGAGCGGTTTATGGATACCATTCTGCGTAGCCTCAAATGGGAGATCTGTATGTGCTACCTCGACGACGTTGTGATTTTTGGGCGAACGTTTAGCGAACACAATCAGCTCTAGATGTTGTGCTGGCTTGTATTAAGAACGCTGAGCTTGTTCTCAATTCAAAGAAGTGCCATTTTGGTGAGCGGCAAGCACTCGTTTTAGGGCACCTTGTTGATAAAGATGGTATCCGACCTGACCCGCAGAAGACTAAGGCCGTCAAAGAATTCCAGCCACCACGGTCTGTGAAGGAGCTGCGTAGTTTCCTAGGACTATGCTCATACTTTCGTCGTTTTATTAATCGGTTTGCTGACGTTGCTCATCCACTGACATGCCTCCTGCGAAGGGATGCACCGTTCCATTGGACAGATGAATGTGACGCCTCTTTTCGACAGCTGAAGCATCTCTTGACGTCACAACCGATTCTACGGCACTTTGACCCCTCCGCCCCAACGGAAGTTCACACAGACGCTAGTGGTGTGGGCGTTGGTGCCGTACTCGTTCAACGCATTGAGGATAAAGAACATGTCATCGCTTATGCCAGCCGCTCGCTGAGCAAGCCGGAGCGGAACTATACTGTGACCGAACAGGAATGCCTTGCCGTAATCTTCGCTGTTCAAAGATTTCGGTCATACTTGTACGGACGGCATTTCACGATCCTCACAGACCACCACTCCCTCTGCTGGCTTGTGAGCCTACGTGATCCATCTGGTCGACTTGCGCGCTGGGCCCTCAGATTGCAAGAGTACGACTTCACTGTATCTTACAAGACCGGCCGGCGCCATGCCGATGCTGACTGCCTTTCAAGACTACCTCTAAAATCCACAGACTGCGAGGCAGAAAACTTCGATCGTTACCTCTCTTCCCTTGATCCTGCTTTTCCCGACGTGGACGTGTTCACGGCTGAACAGCTGAAGGACCCAAAGTTGCAGCCATACTTTTCTGCCGCTCAAGATTCTCAGATAGCGCGTCCGTTCTGTGTTCGCAATGGAATGCTATATAAGAAGAATTACACTGCAACTGGGCCTTTACTGCTGTTAGTGGTACCGGAAAGCCTCCGTTCTTCTATATTACGTGCCATGCATGATGACCCCACTTCCGGCCACTTGGGATCAGCGCGGACTCTGTACAGAGCTAAAGAGCGTTTTTATTGGCCGCGAATGCGCCAGACTACCCAGCAGTATGTCGCCAGCTGCACGAGGTGTCAGCGTCACAAGCGTCCCACGAAAGCTCCCACCGGTCAACTCCAGCCTGTGCCGCCTGCGTGCTCGCCTTTTGAGCAAGTGGGAATTGATCTTCTAGGTCCTTTCCCCCGATCCTCCACCGGTAACCGCTGGATAGTCGTGTGCATCGATTACCTCACTCGGTACTGCGAGACGGCCGCCATCCCCTCTGCGACTGCTGCTGCCGTCTCTTTATTCTTGTTACATTCCGTCATTCTCCGGCACGGACCGCCCCGAGTGATAATCAGCGACCGTGGACGCCAGTTCACTGCAGATGTTGTCAAGGAATTGCTACGCTTATGTGCTTCTACTTTTCGACATTCAACACCCTACCATCCTCAAACAAACGGACTTACCGAGCGTGCGAACCGGACCCTTACGAACATGATTTCAATGTACGTGGCATCCAATCATAAGAACTGGGACGAGATTTTGCCGTTTATAACATACGCGTTCAACACAGCAAGACACGAAACGACATGCGATAGCCCATTCTTCCTTCTATACGCGCGCCCACCTCGTTATACTTTGGACACTATCCTTCCTTTGACCACCGCTGATAACCTATCAGTAGCTGAGACTCTCTGTCGTGCTGAGGAAGCTCGTCGACTAGCGCGACTCCGCACGCTAGCTTCCCAGACCACGTCAAAGGCCAGATACGACAGTAAGCACCTCCCTGTGAGCTATGTCCCTGGCGATTTTGTGTGGTTGTGGACCCCAGTACGGAAGCGCGGTCTATGCACCAAGTTCTTGGCGCACTATGCTGGCCCGTTTGTCATCATCGACCGCTTGAGTGAGGTAAACTATACGATAGCGCGCCTCACACCCAGCGGCCGACGTTCTCCAAGAACTCAAGTTACGCACGTCGCCCGGCTAAAGTCATGTACACAACGAGAGGACACCTGACTCGCCCGGCGGGCTTCGTCTGCGCGAGGAGAAGTGTAACGGCGCCTCTGGAGCGAGAAAGAGGAGTGGTAGGAGAAGACGACGACGAGGACTTTGTTGCTGCTTCCGTAGCCTCACCCCATCCAGTACTCTGCCGCTGAGCGTTCTCAATAAACGCCTCCTGACTCGTAACAATATTTGAAAGTGTTGTCGATTGTTAGGATGTTGTTGGCATGCGGGGGTGCTTTAGCATCACTGCGATAATGACTGTGGGTAAGCATTCTAATAGAGTGATTTTGCATAGTTTGAAGGGAGACGAGATGACTGCTGTAGGTATTGCCCCAGGATGTGATAGAGTAATTAATACGAGAATTCAATGAATAAAAGCTTAGTGCAATGAAAGTAATGTAGGTTTGAAAAATATATCACGGGATTTTATTAGAACACGTATGCCATAAGCCATTTTTTTTCGCAGGTATGCAACATGCGAATGTAAATTCAAGTGACGGTCCAGTTCAATTCCCAAGAAGGTCGCCTTATTGTCTGCTCGAATTGCGAATTGATTTAGAAATATTGGCAGGTTATAATTATGTTCACTTGATGAGAGTGGAAAACAACGAATTTCATTTTAGTGGGATTGATTTCTAATTTATTGTGTATACATGAAGAAGCCAAGCTTAAAAGATCATGATTTAGTTTTTGTGTCAGACATTGGAGGCATTTATCAGTGTTAATAATTGTTGTGTCGTCTGCATACAGTCAGCATTGTGAACTGGTAAGGCAAGATGGCAAATCTTTTATGTAAATTATGAAAAGAAGTGAGCCGAGAATAGAACCTTCAGGTACTCCTATATTTGTTACTTTAGGTATAGATTGTTACCTAACAGGCTGACAAATTGGCTTCTATTGAGTTGGTAGTTTTTCATTAATAATAGTGCAGGACCAGTTACACCTATTGCTTCAAGGTTCATAAAAAGAATGTGGTGGTTGAAGTGTCGAATGGTTTGGTGAAATCTGTAAAAACGGAACCTGCGTCGTAGCCCCCCTCGATTGCTTTCTTCAGCTTTTCAGTTAAAGACGACAAAGGGAGGTCAGTGGAATATGCTTCACGAAAACCAAACTGGAAAGAGATAAAAGCTGAAACTTATTGAGCTATTTCGTCCGACGAATTTCGAGCAATTTTTCGAACATTTCACTTAGAAATGATATTAGGCAAATGGGTCGATAGTTCGATATTAGTGTACGGTCACATTTCTTAAACACGGGAACGGCTCTGCCACTTTTCAATTCTACAGGATAGACGCCAGTTTTGAAAGTTAGGACGATGATGGATGTCAAAATATCAGAAACAACGTGAGCAATCATTTGTTCGTGGGTTTGGTGAATACCATCAGGGCCAGCACTTGTTGTGTTCAGGTTGCGAATGACACCGTGTACTTCACGAGATGTGGTAGGAAAGAAGAAAGGTTGTGGCGTACGAGAAAAGGGAAGATGATAGACAGCATTGGGGATGACGTCAGAGTTAAAAAAGTAGTTACTGAAGGCCTCAGCAATTTCTAACGGGGTATCAAACGTGACGTTTTTCTACTGAATAGTAGTGATGCTAGAGTACCTTTCATTCCTGTTCAGGAATGAGTTATTTTTTCTTAACATTTGAACTAGCATCTTCAATTTTTCGTTCGTAATAAATATTTTTTGCATTTTTCAGTCGCAATGTAAGGGCGTTGCAGAATATTTTGGAACGGGCGAGTAATTTTAAATAAAACGCTTCCGTTTTGTTTTTCTATAAATGTTCTCTTTGGCTCTCAGCTCCTTCAATAATTTTTCAGTAATCCAGGGGTTTTGAGGACTGGCGTATGCGTTTTTATATATACGAACATGAGTATGAAGCTGAATATGAGACAACAATATGGATGAAAACTCTGAAATTGCAATTTGTGTATCATCCAAGGGTACCAACCAGTCAGTGTTCATATCATCATCAATGAACGATTCTTTGTTTAAAACACACCTGGTGTATGATATGCTGGTCGGTGAAGCGTAACAGTTGAAACGCAGTAAAATCGGGTAATGCTCAGTGATGTCGATATTAAGAACGCCTGCATCCGGCACTTGTGACAAATTAGAAAGTGCATGATCAATCAAGGTACTTCCACCATTGATGCAGCGTGCGGGAAGGGATATTAATCATTCATAGCCAAAACTCTGATAAAACTGGAGTAATTCAAAGAACTAGAAGAAGATAGGTCAAGTAAATTGATGTTGACATCACCCATAATCACTACATTTGTATGACTAAGAGGTAGCGTGTATAATACTTTCTGGAAGGCTTCACAGCAATGTATGACCGATGAGAATAGGGATCGATAAATGCATCCAAAGATGAAGCTCATGCTGTCTAGCTTAAGAAAATCGTGGTTAAGTGGTACCCAAACATTTTCGCAGTCAGTTACATTTAACTCAATGCCATGTCGTCGAATATAGTGTATGTTCGAGTTGATATGAACGGCGACACCTCCATGATTGCTGCAAGCATTCAGACTTGTATGAGGGGAGACCAAACAAATTTTTGTCGTGATCGCTAAGCCAGGTTTCAGAGATATCGATAAGTGAAAACGGATTGTCAAGAGCAGAGAGAAGATGTATGTCATGAAAGTGTTTACGGATGCTGCTTGCAGTGGTATGAATCGCAGAGTGTAAGACATGTAGAAGGAAGCTGTTTAGATGATATTTTGAGAAATAAGAGGTCATAGTTGGATGAACTTAATTACAACAAAGGAAGAAATTGAAATTCAATGTGGCTCACTAGCATATTTTGGGCAGGTCGGCTTCGCAGGTGACGCGGAGCAACTTGCTCTCTGTCGTCCTTCTGACTTTGACTTTACAGTTATCTGTCCTTAAGAACATTCAGTTGTTCGCCTTCTTTAATGTCATTGCCTGAGAAACGAGTGCCTTGTTTCCGGGGGTAAGGGGATCGTTAATGTAGACAGGGTTCTTGGCCACTCCGGGCAATCCAATTTCACTTAGGCACAATTTAGCCTTCCGAGCCTTGCTCACGGATTCAGCCTTTTTCGTCCGAGAGCAGAAGCGAGCAAGCAGGTTCTTTGCGCCAGCTTTCGCGGTTGAAACACGAGGAACGGTGTCGAGATCACTGGGTGCCAGTTTACAATTAACCTTATCACCTATAGTCTGGATGATCGTCGCACAGTCTTCCCCTTTTGTCGCCGGGATGCCCCTGATCTCGACGTTGTTAATTTGTGAATATTTTTCCATTTCCGCCACTTAGGGGATAATTCCGCATTTTGTGCTTTTAGTGCCTTGTTTTCCGCAATCAGAGCGGCATTATCTTTCCGGAAACTTTCCCCGATGTCATTCATGTGCTCAGCGCTGGTTACCAACTGGCTCATTTGTTTTTTTCATTTCAGAGAAGTTCACACCACATAGCTGTGCTTTGACGATAGACTTGTTAAGGTTAGCGTCAACGAAATTATGACGACACTCGTTGAGTATCGCTTCAAGCTCGACAACTTTTTTGTTCAGCTCAGCAACAGTAGGCATTGACCAGAATTCAACAAAACAGTACGGATATGCGCAAAACGACCAATCGGAGAAAAGGATAGTCTAACAATATGGCAGCAACGACAAGCGCAACGACGGGGCAAACGCAAAGAAACCTGCCAATTGTACTAACCTGCGCAGTAAAGAATAGTGCGTAAGGCCAGGAACGATGTGTTTGTTGCACTGCCGTCACTGCCACTGATGTCTAGCTGATCTAACCGCAAGATCTGGTTCCTTTATATGGTGGTACCAGCCGATGTGGAGCCGTCTAGCGTATCCCCAAAGCAACTACCCCTGCTGTGAGAAGACAGATGAATGACAGCAGCTCCACAAGTGTCGTCGATGACAGTGCAGCAGGCTTGCTTCCACGATAAAGTGGCTGACGTCCACGGCTCCTTGTCGATCCGTTGAAACACAGATCACAGCGCAGTAAAGAATCGTGCGTAAGGCCAGGAACGTTGTCTTTGTTGTACTGCCGCCACTGCCACTGAGCCGCCATCTTGTTTGGACAGCAAAGTATCCTGCATCGTTTTTGTCTCCGAAGCCTTCTTCTCGCTGTTGTCTATTTTGCCGGCTACGTGAGAACTGGAATGGGGCTTAGATAGCCCCTGTCCACTTAGCTGCCTATCTAGCCGTCTATGGTGAGTTCGGAACACACCCAGGAATAAGATGGGCGGGTCTGTAACCATAGTTGCCAGTTCCGCTCATTATAGGAGCATTCGGGCTTCTTTCAACAGCGGAGCCGTTCTAAGTCGAGCCTGCGCAGTCTTCATATTTGTGCGGTGTCACGCAGGTCACGTGATTCGAGGGGGAGTGAATAAAAAAAATAATGAAACGATGATGACGCTCGAAATGATGATGATGACGATGATGAGGACGAGGATCCTCGAAATGACACTATGCTGTCTTGCTCTACCCCACATGTGCTCGCGCGTGTACAGCTTCTATGTCCGACGTTTTAGGGGCGAAACACCTTAGGGTCTCGGCGTGTAGGCGTGCATCGTCGTCGTCGTCTGCTGTCATGACGATCCATTTGCTTGACCGCAAGAGAGGGCACCACCGCCACAGCACTCGCTGTGTGTTGAGAGAGAGCGAACAGCGCGCGTTGAGTATGGAAACGCTTTTTCTGCGATGAACGATGAACTACCAGCTCGCCAGGAATGAGACCACGCCCTCGTGCGCGATAGAGAACGCCGACGCAGGCAGCGTCTGCTAGCGAGTTTCTTGATTGGAGAGGAGAAACATCTGGCGTCTTTCGTTAAGCAGCTGGCGTCTTTTCGTTTTGCTTTAGAAACATCTGGCGTCTTTTCGTATTGCTTTTAGAAAACATCTGGCGTCTTTCGTTGGTTTATTTCATCAATCAACGGCGTTTTGAACAAAATTTTTATTGTTTAATCACGCACAGGAGAAATCTCACCAGGCACTACCTTGGAGGTAAACAATGGCTGCTAATGGGAATGAGAGACAGAAGGAGTCGGCTTTTAGCTAACATTTACACTACTACTTCTACTAACGTTTCCTACTGGAATATGCCAATGGCTGCTAATGGGGAATGAGAGACAGAAGAATTCGGCTTTTAGTTAACGCGCACGCTGCGAATTTTTTATTGTTCAACAACGCACAGGAGAAACCTCCCACTGGCACCACCTGGAGGTCAAGATCTAGTACTAGCGTTAAGACTGGTTACGCACTACGACGGGGACGAACGGATGCCACTTTAAGGAGCTTCGCCCGACCGCTTCTCGGCCTTTTTCTCGCGCGAGTCACCAAGCCGGGGGTCACGTTACACCGACCCCACCCCGGGTTCTACTCAAAGGAGAAAGAGAGTTCTCGTGGCACCGCCGTCCCGCACGCTACCACCGCCTCCAGCTTTCTGGCCTAGCAGCCCGGAGACCCCCCACCACCCCTATGCCAGGAAGCATCAGGATCCCGGTCCGCACCTGCTGTCCCGGAGTCCCCTGCTGCCCTCCCTGGTGCCACCTGCTCCGTGCGGCGCCTGCCTCGGCTGAGCCGCCCCGCCTACGAGGGTGCAGAGGAACTGAACGTAACCAGACCCACCAGATACGCCCCCCAGTCTCGCCGGCGGCCCGCCAGCGCGACACGTGGCAACACCCACCGAAATGGCAGCTTCAAGTAACCTACCGGTGAGGGAGAAATGTTTTTTGTTTAATGCCTCTGAAGGAAATGTGTCAATTGATGATCTAATTGATGCTGTTGAGGAGACCGCAGGCGACGACAGCGTACTAGTGCTGCAGCACATGGGGGGCTCTAAGTTCCTCGTGTGTACAAGGAACGCCAGCCAAGCAACGAAGTTAATGGTTGCTGAATGCTTTAAAATAAACCGCGAGCACGTCGCTGTCGAAGCCGTCGGTCCCCCGGTTACCTTTGTGAACGTTTACTGGTTTCCCGCCTACCTGCCCGATGAGGTGCTAGCTAATGCCCTTGCCCAGTACGGCAAAGTTAAAAGCGTCTCATTTGCCACTGTCGCGAACAGACAAAACAAACTCAACGGTGTTCGGGTAGTGCGAATTGAGATGAGCAGACCGGTCCCTAACTTCAGCACTATTGCCGGGCACCGCGTTATGTGCGAATACCGGGGTATGCGCCGAGTATGCGCTAGGTGCAGCGAACCGGGGCACATGGCATCAGCCTGTACCGCCACGTACTGCAAGCGTTGCGGGGTCTTCGGCCATGAAACCGAGGGGTGTGTGGAAGAGTGCAAACGGTGTGGCGGGAGGCACGGCACGCGCGAGTGCTTCCGTAAGCGCTCTTACGTTGCCGCGGCGCGTGGCTTCCCGTCCGAGACGAGGACCACCACAAGCGCTACACAACCAGGTAGCCCGCGGTCTCTCACGGGCGCGGCGTCGTCGTCGGGGCTCCAAATGCTGAGGCCGAGGCCACGCCCCCTTATGCCAATGAACGCTCCCGATTCCGAGGTGATCCAGGATTCACAGGAGAGAAACGACATCCGCCTCTCCCTCACGTCCCCCTCACCTCAGGCCGCTGGTGCTGAAACCAATGACGAGACGAGTATGTCAAGCTCCGAAGGCGACAGGGATGAATCAAATGCCTCGAATCCGGCTCCCCGGAATCCACGCGTGATTCTTGGGACATTTCGCAGGCACCGAGCTCGGAGCAAGAAGTCCTCGAAGACGAGCACGCCCGATCCGACAACGCGGCGACCCCCCCGGGCCTTGATGACGTGAACTTCCCGCCGCCCGCGGCTGCGACAACCGTCCCACCCAATCTGGACGAAGCGCCCATTTTGAGCCGCGGCTACTACCCACTACCTGACTTTGAGCACCCCCCTCCGGGTCCGTTACCCCCCGCCGTGAAGCAGACACATGGCCCAACTTCAGGAGACCCTACTCCCGCTGCCACACCCATGGCACAGTCAGGCCTCGTGAGGCGCGACCGTTCGCGCTCAAGGTCCCCACTAAGAGGAGACACCATGGCAGCCACCGCTGAGTCGAGCCACCCCCCGAGCCTTGACAACAAGCACCGCCGCTCTAAAACACACGACCTCAGCAGCGACAGTGACGCGCCTTCGACCGCCAAGTCCCAGAAGCTAGGTACACCCCCCTCGGGGAAAGGGCATCCACGTCCGGGTGCCGGCGGGAAACGTTAACTGGGCTCCGCGACTGGTCGGCCCGCTCGCCCCCCCCCCTTCTTTTTTTTTCTCGTCGCGGCCCCTCAGGATATGTCGCTTTTTACGTTCGCAACATGGAACGTCAGAGGCTTCCGGGACAAGGCCAAACAAAGGGATATCCTAGCTTTCGCTCAGGCCCATGGCATCGATATCCTGTTCATCCAGGAAACTAACTTCCGTTCCCCCCTGGACGTCTCTAGCTTCCGACGCGAGTTTCAGGTAGACGCCTTTTTCTCTTTAACAAATTCGCGGGCTTGCGGCGTTGGAATCATTTTGGTTTCAGGCCGTTTCCGTCACAAGGCGTTCTGCACCTTCGGCGTTAACGGCAGAACACTCCTGCTAGACATCTTCATAAATGCGAAGCGATGTCGTTTCGTGAACGTTTACGCCCCGGCAAAGAGGGCTGACACCAATTCTTTTTTTCAAGCGTTACGCCCGTACCTCTCGGAGCCTCTCCCACACGTAATTCTGGGCGATTTTAACTGCGTCATCGACTCGCAGCGGGACGTGAGGGGGCCGGGCCGAGGCGCGTCCACTTATCACGCCAGAGAACTCAGGACGGTTTTGACGCACTTCAGCCTGACGGACGCCTGGTTGCACACGCGCGGCGATGTTTTCGTCCCGACACGCACCTCCCAGCTATCAGCAAGCAGACTAGATCGGACCTACCTGCCCGACTTGCTTCTCCCTTCGGTGGTCGCGTGCGAGGTCCTCTCTCCCCCCGCCGATCTAGCAAGCAGATCACATCACCTCCCGCTCGCAACCACGCTGAGCGGGTCCCCCGGAGCAAGCAGAAGCGACCAGGGCTGGCGTCTCGACGCGGCCTTGTTACAAGATGAGGAAAGCGTCGAGCGTATTAGAAAGCGACTGCGGGCATCTGTGGCGACTGCGCCGGGCATGACCCCACGCACCTGGGACGCCTTAAAGGTGGAGTGGAAGGCAATCCTGCAAGAAGAAGGCAGAGAGAGAAAGCGGCGTATCACGGCCAGGATCAATGAGACATTACGGAGGATTAGAATCGTCAAAGGGGCTGAGACACTTACGCTGTGCATGCAGAATTACCTCATCACGTTGGAAGCCGAGTACATCCGATTATTACAACAACGAGCGGCTAGACCGCCGGGGGGTTGGGGCAAGGCACCCAACCAGGCTGATGAGAATCTTAACGAGGTATGCAGCAACGGCAGCGTACGCATCACTCGCGTGAAACGTCCGGACGGCTCACTCGCAACCGATCCGGACGAGATTACCGAGATCTTCCGAGATCACTTCGCGGCCGTATTCCGGAGCGCGGAACCCGACGGCGGACCGAGTGACATGCGGAGCACAGAAGAGGTCTGCCGGAACCTCGTGCGTCTGAGCGAGGAGGAAGTCGCACTGCTTGACAACGAAGTGCCTGCTGAGGAAGTATTTACCACCATCAAAAGCATGCCCCCCAACTCCGCCCCTGGCACTGACGGCCTAACCGCCAACTTCTACGCGACCTTTTTTGATGACCTTGAGGGCCCTCTCTTGGAAATGATCAACATGGTGGTCACGCGCCAAACAAAGCCAAAGTCATTTGGAGAAGGGAGAATTGCACTGCTGCTGAAAGAAGGAGCCCCGCAGGAGGAGCCGTCGGCATGGCGGCCCATTTCATTGTTAAACGTCGACTACAAGATTGTAGCTTCCTTGCTAAACTCACGCCTGAAACTCCTCCTGCCAAACATCATCTCCCCCCAGCAGGCTTGTGCGGTTCCAGGACGTTCCATGTTCGCTAACTTGACCACAACAAGGGACGTACGCGAGTATATTTGCGTCGTTGCGTCGGGCTGCAGCAGCATAGCTCATTGCTTGCAGCTGCGGCGGTGCCGGCTGAGGAACACCCAGTGACTGTTGGATTTCCTCGCGTCCAACGTCCGCAATTGACGTCACTTCGGGCTGTGCAAAAGGTGCGAGCTTTCGCAGCTCCTCTCGCACGATGGCTCGGATCGTTTCGCGCAAGTCGTCGGAGCCGAGGGCATGAACTGCTGCGCTGTCTTAGAATGGGCGGCGATTGTACTGCCTAGTGCGCATATCGAGCGTCTTCTCGATGGTTGTCGCCTCCGAGAGGAATTCTTGGACGGTCTTGGGTGGGTTCCGCATCAGCCCAGTGAAAAGCTCCTGCCTGACTCCTCGCATGAGAGGGCGAACTTTTTTCTCTTCGGGCATGGTAGGGACTGCGTGGCGGAACAGCCTGGTCATCTCTTCCGTGAAGAGCGCCACGTTTTCGTTCGGCATCTTCACGCGGGTCTCGAGCAGAGCCTCAGCCCTGTCTTTGCGGACGACGCTCGTGAATGTGGTGAGGAGGCTGTCGCGAAAAATGTCCCACGTTGTCAGGCTTCGCTCTTGGTTCTCGAACCACGTCCGAGCGGCGTCTTCCAAAGTGAAATAGACATACCGTAGCTTGTCTTCGCTAGTTCAGGCATTAAAAACGGTGACTCGGTCGTAGGCTTCGAGCCAGCTTTCCGGGTCTTCGAACGACGATCCGCGGAAGGTTGGCGGCTCCTTGGGCGTCCGGAGAAGGATCGGTGCGGGCGGCACAGCGTCTGTCATCGTCGCCGTGGTCGAGGTCAGGATCTTTGTTTGCCGGGTCTTTTCAGGTAGAGGCCCGTGCTCTGGCGGTAGACCTTGTTGCCTGCGGCTTGCTCGACGATCCGGGTTTTCTTTGCCGTCGTCCTCCTCGCGGCTTGGGCTTGGGTCAGCGCTTCGCGGGGGCGTCCGGATCATGGAAGAAGCAGCACCTCCACCAGATGTCACGTGGTCGTGACGTCGACAAAGACAACAGTCAGCACGTCCGAGGTCAAACTGTTTATTTGGCCGAACTTGTGGCCGAGAAACTGAGAACTAGAACTACAGCAATACACGCTGTACAATGATAGCGGCGAACAGGGCGTCGTCCGTCGATCAACTGACAAGCAGTCAAGCGCGTCGGCTTTTATACAGACGCTATGGAACTTTCCAGCAATATCGCTGGTGGCGGCGTTATCTCTCGACAAAGCTGGAACATTCGCGTGCGGCGCGCAATCTTAAGAAAACGATCTGCTAAAATCGTGAAGTTTCTCGAACACTGCTTCGCGGCCAGCGTCGAGCGTTGATAACCGTCCTTGCTGGTCAAACTCGAACACATAAAAATAAAAGAAGAAGCGGGCGTGGCAATATGACAGCGAAGTCCCTCTCGGGAGCCTTTGTTTCCCTAGACCAGGCGAAGGCTTTCGACCGGGTCAGGCATCGATACTTGCTCGAAGTTTTACGCCACTTTGGGTTTCCGGCAAGCTTCGTCGATCTCATTTCGTCCCTATACAGCAACTTGACGTGTCACGTGGTTGTGAACGGCAACCCAACACACAACTTCGTCTATGAAAGAGGGATCCGTCAGGGGTGCCCGCTGGGACCCACCCTCTTCATTCTCTCGCTCGAGCCACTCATAAGGAACGTCGAGCAAAACGAGCATATCGGAGGCTTTTTACTGACTGGTGAGGACGAGGTCAAGGTAATGGCCTACGCTGATGACGTTTCCTTGTACGCCAGGGACCCTCCAAGCCTCCAGAAGTTCTGGATAACGTTCGCATCCTATGCGGAGGTCTCGGGCGCAGAACTGAACAAGGGAAAATGCAAGGCACTACTGTATGGCAAGTTCCCTCACGAAACCCTGGGCGATCTCGAAATCGTAGACGTGGTCAAGGTGCTGGGCTTATACTTCTGCTGTGGCGTCGTCGCAGAGACAACGTGGAAGCGGGCAATAGAACGAGCACGAGCGGCAGTTGCGCGTCTCAGCTTCAAGGACCTCACACTTCGTGAGAAGGCCGTGGCTGCGAAGACCACCATCTGCGCCTTCGCTTACTACGCTAGCAGGATAGCAGTTATGCCCACCAAAACGGCTTCACAGGTGACAAAAATGCTCGGGTCTTTCCTGTGGGAGGGCAAGCCAGCACCCGTGCGACGCACTCTCCTGCAACTTCCAGAAAGCGAAGGCGGCCTCGGCCTCACTCACGCACTAACGATTAGCAAAGTCCTCGCTCTAAAAACGGCTAGAGCCCTCTTTCGCTCTAGCGACTATGTGGGGAGAGGCCTCATGCGCTACTGGAGCAGTACGAGCGCAGCCTTCCTCGATGCCGACCGACCACTTGGCCCTCTCGCGGAGACGCCCTCGCCTTTCTACAAGGCAGCCGCGAACACGATGCGGATGCTCCAAAGGGAGGCCCCCAACTGCGACGTGGACGAAGTCCCGCCTCCCGCATCGCGGAGGAGGTCGCGAGACACCAGATAAGCGATGAAGAGAGGCAGATGTCTCGCAAGTGGAAAAAGAAAGCGTCCAAGGACGGGCGAGGAACACCCAGGTTGGCGCAGGACTTCGCGTGGCGTAAAAACTGGGGGGTGTTACCAACCCGTCAGCGGCTTCACAAGTTCGGTATAGTGCCGTCGCCCCGCTGCCCGAACTGCCGGGCCGACGAAACGCTGGCGCACGCCCTGATGGAGTGCCCCGCAGCCAAGCCTGTTTGGCGACTCGTAGCAAGGGACTTCAAAATCCGCCCCCCTCCGGCGCTCAACAGGAACAGGGGCGCGTTCGCCAAACTGGTCGTGATGTGCACCTGGTTCTCCATTTGGAAACGCCGCTGCTTAGCCGAGGCGAGCGGAAACCTACGAGAGCGGCCTACCCAACCTTGTCCCGTGTTCGAGAGATGATCTGGCGACATCTCTCGGAACAACTTGAATCCAGCGGCAAGGAGAAGTTTCTCCGCCGCTGGCACACACGGTTTTTTTTTGATGCGGCAAGGCAAGTTGCAAATCCCAATCACCGCCTTTTAACTCACCCACTTCCCCGGAGCGGCCAGGAACGATCACCCTCTACCCCCCCCCCCTTCCGCCGCCTTAAGGGCTCGCTAGCGGGGCTCAAGGAGCGCAGTCAAGGAGCTCAAGGAGCGCAGCTGACAGGAAGCGCCTTGCCCTTGTTTAACGAGCATGCAACCACGCGAGGGGAGGGGGGGTGTCGCGCGAGCAGTAACATTGAACTTTGCATGTGAGGGCGCAATCGTGATCGCTGGCGCGCGCCCGGTACCTCGACAACCATCACAGAGGGCGGCTCGTATACCCTTCTACGTGCTGCGCTCTCAACGCGAAGTGACTATGCGGACAGAGCATCTCTCCCACGAGCGGCCGTATTCTCTTACAACAGCGTTTCGTAGTTACGCGAGATCGGATACAAGAGAGCTAGCTGCCAGCCTCACTTCGTATAACACTGCAATTTGTTGCTATCGCATTCATTGATTCGCTCTTCCGGCGAAACTGTGCCTTTTTCACCTTTCCTTTGTATTTCAGTGTCTTTTACTATATTTAATAATAGTTTTAAGAATGAGAACATTTGCTCAAACTCCGCTTCTTCGAAAA
This sequence comes from Rhipicephalus sanguineus, assembly GCF_013339695.2. Taxonomy (NCBI): domain Eukaryota; kingdom Metazoa; phylum Arthropoda; class Arachnida; order Ixodida; family Ixodidae; genus Rhipicephalus; species Rhipicephalus sanguineus. The sequence goes on from NC_051184.2 coordinate 137,653,748, forward strand.
AGTCGCGCCGCTTATTTTGGGCTTCTTTTGGAATGACTATTTGCTTGGTAGCTTAGCAACATCTGAAAACTCTAGCTGCAACTTTCACCAGTGCAATTAAAAGAACAAAGCCTGAGATGTTTCGCGCGGTACCTCGATAGGCATGTTTCGTAAGTCCCGCGAACGAAGGTGTGAGTTCTGCGCGTGACGGAGGAGAGACGATGGTGTTAAAGCAAGCGTGAGGCCAAATGCGTTTGCAGCGATGACGTCACATTGTCGTGGAAGTATGTATGTTTGTTCGCGTTCTTAATGCTTCATGACTGGAAGGAGCCAAAAACAGCATTTAATAATGAAGATCTTGTGGCGACTGCTTCCACAACCAGCCTTGGCGAAATGTCCTAACGCGAGAAATCGCTGTAAAATTGCACTGAAAATAACACGATGAAAATATACTAGATTCGCTGTGTTTAGGAACAATTCATGAGTCACTTCACTCTGTGAAGGTGGTTGACAAGCAAAGCTGTGTAGCACATTATTATTTTTTTCATTTATTTTTAAGTTTTAAATTTCGCGCATCTTCCGTTACACTTTCCTCACCGCAGAAAAATGAGTTGTTTTGGGGTAGTCCACGAAATATTTTTTTCCCGCCACACAATTTGAATTATGCTAAAGTGTAGAGTATCAATTGTAGAGGAAAAATTGGTCTTTCCACCAGAGTTGATTCCAAACAACTGGTTTATATATAATATTAATATTACCAAAAAATATCATAAAAAGACTGGCAAGGCTCTGCGCAGGGTAAACATAAAATCTAAACATACGTTCTGAAAATAAATCCCTCGTAGTATAACACTTCAAATATAAGCTCTGTAAGTACAAAAATTATATACATACATACAAAAATATAAGCACTAGTGCCTATCATGCCACCTCCCGAAGCAGTTTCTCAACGCGGTGAAACAATGGTTGACTGCACACGTTCCGCAGAAAATATTTTTTCTCTCAACTTTCCTTTCTTCGTAGCATAATTTGCAGTTCTGATATTTTACAATTATTTGTAATTGGTGCTGGACACCTTGAGGTGCCCTGCCGTGTATACGTTGAAGTGAACAGTAGACCCTGTTTTCAAATCTGCCAAAACCCATAATTTGTATCCCCATTTGACCACTTTCTCCCTCATGTACTGCATAATACCAGACTGACCTTTAGGTTTCACCATTTATTTAATGCACGGAAAGGTTGAAAAAAATAGCGCGAATGAATCGTTCGTGTGTTGCAGTTGAGAAGACACGAGGGGAAACTTCCCGTGAGATGTGCAGGTCGTCTTCTCCCAATCAGAGACCCTCAACAAGGCAAGCAACGCCTTGAACCTTTTTCATGGGATCCCTGACGGTGGAAGAAGGCCTGGAAATATGTGTCGTCGACTCCAATACCAATGCAGGCGTGGGACTAGGACGATTCCCGTGTACACTAGAAGTCCGACGAACATGCGCATCTCCTCCTCATTGACCCCCCTCCAGGATCCGCCCCTCTAATGGTGCGTTGGCTTTTAGAAAATATGCATCCATGCATACTTATTTGTGTGGTTTCATATCTCTGCGACGACTTCTGCGGTGAAAAACAACACGGGGAAGCCACCGCGCGGCTCTCCGAAGCACTAGGTCAAGCTACACACCGCGCCCTCATCGCGTAAAGAACTCCGCTCTTTCTGCAGCCAGCGCCAAATGCTCCCGCCCGAACGAAGTTGACACCTTGCAGGTAAGAGCTCTGACCTTTAGTACGCACCGGATATGTTTACGTCAACGCCGGAAGCACTAAAAGCGGCCCGAGGGGAGAGCGAAATTTACCGGCGGATACCTGCTGATGTTCCGGGGCGGTTTGACGCACTATCGCCATCCGTACTGGAGTATGACGAATCGAAGTCGTCGTCCGTGTCTGTGCCGCTACCATCATCCAGAGATTCCCGCTCAAATTCATCGATGTGCGTTGAAATTCACCGCTTCCCTGGAGCACCCACGAGCGGTGTCGATGCCTTGTCTGAAACAGCACTCACCTACCCGTCTGCAAGCGAGCTTTAAAAATCTCCCCGCGGCTAAACAAAGAAACTCACAAGCGAAACTGAGAACATACTGTCTCTTTTACCGTTTCAATAGTGCTAGGTGTCCAGAAGCGCTCAGAGTGTGCCAAAATTTCACCTTGAGGTCATCGTTAGCTTACTAACGATGGGAATACGCGCGGTCACAAATGTATGAAAGCAATACTACGAAAAACTGCGCAAAATGAACAGGGACAGGTGAGACACACGTACAAGCGCAGACTAGCAACTAGACGTTTTTTTAATGAAACACAAATATAAGTAACTAGAAAAACCACGTGAACGATTAGAGGTTGGTGGTTAGATAGTCTATCTCTAGTTTGTGTAACGTAAGCGAAGGCCTTCCAACGCACATGCTGCCATACTTGTGGATGTATAATGCCTCATCCACAAGTATGGCAACATGTGCGTTGTGTCATAGAGAGAGCGTTCATTGCGCCACCACTTCATCTCCTGGCTTGGCCCTCAATGCGAGCTGACGGGTGATGGCCATAGCTCGGCAAACTCACTCATCAGTCGACTCACTCAGACTCACTCAGCCTAAGTCTGAGTGAGTCCAGGTGAGTAATATTTAGATGCGAAGCATCTTATGGCGGAGTTCAATCCAGTGGTGGTGGGCGGCGTGACCACCCTTACTGCGCATGCGCAGACCCTCTCCATACACCTCCTCTCCACGCACCCCCTCTCCACTCTACTCATCCTCTCGGCACCCCCACTCCTCTCCCCCTGCCCCTCCCACCGCAACGCCGCGATGAGCGCCAGCGCATGCGCCCCCCTCTCTCTCTCTCTCCTACGCTCCCCTCCTCGCGCGCCTGTCGGCCGCGTTCCCCTCTCGACCTGTGATAATTAACAGCCAGACTAGAGGGAAGACACGACGCGCGTAGCATTCCTCTTCGCGTTCCACGACGCGAGGTTGGTAGCATGCCCAACGAACGCCAACGAAACGCGATCGTGCAAGTGCTCCGGCTTCGCATCGCCTCATGGTCCCCTTTAGCGGGAGATGGTGTAATTTTTTGGTGAGCTTGAGTCCGAGTGAGTCCGGTTGAAGAAACATTTAGTGAGTCTGAGTCAGAGTGAGTCCAGTTGAGGAAATTATTGGTGAGTCTGAGTCCGAGTGAGCCGTAAGTGCAAAATGTATTTCTTGAGTGAGTCCGAGTGAGCTCGACCTTTTGTTGCCGACTTATGGCCTTATCTGCTCATCTTCAGCATAACTGTCAGCCTTATATCGACTTACGTTTATGCTCAAGTCTATTCACACATATGTCAGCACACTGGCATTTATGCGCCATCTCAATATTTATTGATCAGAGGCGTGAGTTAGGGGAAGGGGTGCCAGTGTCTCTCCTGAAAATCATTTTCATGGAAAGTTCTTGATAAAAATAGCTCGTGTGAATTGCGTATTGCATAAAAACAGCCTTACTGAATTGATATGTGATAATGATGATATATGATACATGATGATAACTCATACTTGAAGGTGCAAGATCAAAAGGCGTATCGTAGAGCCAGGGCTGGGCAAAGATACTTTGAAATTGTATCGCGATACGATACAAGATACTCGGGCAAGAAGTATTTGAGATACAGATACAAGATACTTCCGGAATAATTGTATCCGATACGATACTTCCCAATTGTATCTTAAGATACTTCGATACATTTGCAAATTTGCTAATATAGATCTTTATAATGAAGCAGCAAAAGCCTATGTAGAAATGTGTTTACTTGAAAATTTCTTAACTGCGATCAACTTTGTTTAATTTTAATAAAATACCTGTTTGTATCATAAGATACTAACTTTCTTCCTCAAGGTATATTAGTTTCATTCATAAACAACATATTGGGATTTAACCGCTGCGCTATTAGTGGTTTGTGCTTCACACTTCTGTCACTTATGGTTGTCGCGGCTCTACTTGTCGACCAGCTAGCAGGTTGCCATCTACTTGCAAGAACCTTATTAAGATGCCTCCGCACGATGGCGCAAACACCGCTGTGCAGTCTTACTTTGTCCGCAAGCGTATTTTTGCTTTTGTAATACCGCATCCACCAACAGGTGTAGAGCAGCAACAACGCCGGTAGCGATACTGTTTGTGACGCATCGTGTGAAGACGATTAACTATATAATCGCACAATTGATTGTCCATAAAACTGCAGTGATTTTTCATATTTTACTTATCTGCTGGCGTAAAGCGTTCGCTGGGAACATATTCACTAAAGTGCAATCTTTTACCATTTCTTCGAGAGAACCTGAGCCGCCAGGAAACGTCTCAGACGTGTTCTAGAGGCACAAAGCCCCACAGGTTATCACTGCTATTCACACTATTGCCACTTCTCGCTCTGCTTACCTGCAGATCTGTAACAATAAGAATACTTTAAGGTGACCTAAACAAAGGAAAATCAATATATTTAAGTCAAATAGCAAGGTGGTTCCATACTAAACAATCAAAGTGAATAATACAGGGTGTTTCACGTAAGTTGAACCAAATATGAAAAAAAAAAACAAGTGGTTAACTGCCGCTAAATGAAACCAAAGGTATTTGGTGTACCGTCATGTGGTGCTCGTTAGGGCATGTTTTGTCATAAGCTTAACTGGTTAATTAAATAAGGTCAATTACGCGACATTTTTAATATCCACTTTAGCGCCAACTGCGCTTCGACACATCGTAGAGCGCATTTAAAAACGACCGATCCTTTTTTTTTTTTTTTGACAGTGTACATGCTGCGTCGTGAATATTTTCGGGCTTTTAAAGAAAGCCCGCAAAATATGAAATAAAACTACGTTCGCAGACAGTGAAAATAATGATAAACCAGAGAACTTTTTTTTACAAAAGACATATAACAATAAACAGACGGGAGAAAAATATGGCTCAAAGCTTGCACTAAGCCGCGCAAAGCTCGATACACAGCGAAGCTGATCGGTCTCATGCATATTTATTGCTGTATCTATAGGCAGAAGTTGGCAGTAGCGAGGTTGAACTTGGCTGTAGCGAGGCTTGAACTTGACTTGAACTTGGCGTTTGCGAGGTTGAACTTGGCTTGAACTTGGCTGTAACGCTGCTGAACTTTTGGTTTAACTTGGCTTGAACTGTTGCTTGAACTTGGCTGTAGCGGGGATGAACTTTGCTGTTACGGCGCATGAGGCCGATCAGCTTATGGCTAGGACCAGTCTTCGTCTTTCGAGTAGACTAGCAGACGGCATCGGGCGCAAGCTTCCATCGTCGTTGATGTAGGCCTACCAGTCTTCGTCTTTCAAGTAGACGAGCCGGACGGCATAGGGCACCTTCCATCGTCGTTGGCGTAGGCCTTCCATCGCTTCGGGGTCTTCTAGAAGCCGCCGTTTCCTTTCCCGTTACCTAGTATTCTCTCGTTGTACGTACTCGGGCTCATCGGCTCGCTGCCGTCGCTTCGCAGCCATTTGTTGGGCTAACTGTTGCCTTCTTCATTTTTAGGGGACCAGTGGTGAGCAGGGGAATTGACCCAATTTCTGTGGCACAGAGCCGTTTATGATGATGATAGTCTTCTGGTTCGCCGGACAAGGAACGATTTGCTAAACAGCTTCGCTGTTAAAGCTATGCAGAGGACTTGGTAATGTACGGAATGCAAACGGAGGACAGCAAATAAAGCACTTGTGCCAACAATCAAATTATCATTAAAAGAACTTCTCCACTTCTCTAACAATTTAACAGGAAGAACAAAGGCACAGTATGTCAAAATATTCCCTGTTACGTAAATGCTCGTTCTATTGCATCTAACGTCGGCACCGATAGAGGGACGGTTGTTAGAATATCCTTTGTATGTAAGTCAATCTCATCGTACCTATGCAAGTCAAGCTTACATCCACGAAATCTTTCAAATCGCTGATGTGTGAAAGCCGCGAGACGCAAAGCAGCCCCATTTTTGCACAAGTTCTTGCGACTTTGCAACGAAGCAGCACGCAAGAAAAACTTCGATAGCGAGAGTATAGCGGCATCAGAATTTGTGCGAAAGACGCCGCACGCATTCGAGTACGCAGCACAGTTCAGTGGCTATGAAGAAGTGTGATGACATCAACATAACTAAAAAGAAAGAAAACATCTAGGGAAAGAAAGGTAGGCTGCGCGTAGACGTTCGCACGCTTGTTTTTGTCGAGATGGATCGAGCGCCATCACATGACTCTGCTCCACCAATGGGGACGTCTAAACCTCATCACCTGTGCTCGCTGGAGTGCTCTGGTGGAAATATACAAGAACGTAACAGTCGTTAGTTTTATTCAGGTGGCTTAGTGGCAGCAATATGAGCTTGAGAGCCGGAATTCCGGTCGACGTTTATTGTTTCGCACGGTGGTGATTTTATAGTAGTATCTTGTATCTTAAGATACACGATACATTGCTGAATGTATCGGAAATACAGATACAGATACTCGTTTTGCGAGACGTATCGCGATACAGATACAAGATACCCATAGAGTATCTAAGATAGTATCTAAGATACATGTATCTTCGATACTGCCCAGCACTGCGTAGAGCACTGATTATGCGAGATACCGGCGTTAGAGGAGATTGACACCGTGATCGAAAAAGCTAATTTTACGCCAACAGACTCATGAGTCGACTCTCTCAGGCTCACTCAGACCCAGATGAAGCCGTGAGTCTGAGTCTGCGTGAATCCGGCTGAGTAATGTATTTGCGAGTTTGAGTCTGAGTGAGTCCAGATGAGAAACAGTTTAGTGAGTCTTAGTCCGACTGAGTCCGGTTAAGGATAATTTCGGTCAGTTTTAGTCCAAGTGAGCCTTCAGGGCAAAATGTATTTGTTGAGTGAGTCTGAGTGAGCTCCAATTTTTTTGCCGACCTATGATGACGCCGCACATAAAAAAAGAAGAAAAATTCTGACCACCGGCCCACTAACAGCTTCGCTGTAAAGAATTAAATCCTACGAGGCTGCGAACGATAACAATCCGTTTTCATGTTGCCACGGCGCATGCGCCCTTCCAATAGTGCAAACGTCGCGAAACAATTTGGCATGGTCTCCACACGCCGCTCAATCCTGGGGGCTTTTGTTCTAGCGATCCCGGATTACTACGCGAAACGGCGCCCCCTACCAAAACGTTCCCTGCGGCAGAGGGCAGCACAGCAATATGAAAAAATATTAGGAGCCCTTGCTATATCGGTAAAATGGGGGCAAGCGAAGCTTGACGTGTGCGTGCCTGGCCTACCAGTTTCCTTTTTTTCTTTCTTTCGATCGCATTGCGCAATGCTCCCTCCTAACTTTTTCCTTCCTCTATCCGGCAGTCGGACCGTCACCCACGTGCTTAGCAGCGCAACACTTCTGTTGCTAAAGGCAACAAAGATGGTCATGCGTGAAACAATGAAATACAACAACGAAAGGCAGCACTGAAGTATGGCAACGTCAAAAGACAAGTGACCTGGATAAAAGATCGCATTACCATACCAGAAACGGCCGATCGCCGACAAGCACAGGATCGAGAGAGCGTCACTTGTTGGAAAACGGCCCATATAGGTACGTACGTGACCGGCGCCCTTTCGAGGGCCGAATATCTGTACCCTCGCTGGTGCCGGGTTTTTCGTGAACGATGCCACTGCCGCCAACGAAATCTGCAGCTCATATAAGCTCCGCTTAAACGGTGTATTGGTCTCAAAAAGAATTGCTCCTAGGAAGATCGATACCGTATTCGTCGCCTGAGGTCTTAAGCGCGAAAACTACAGCAAAAGAAAAGGAGGTACTCAATATTTGTCGCTCAAGAGAGAGAGAGCGAGAGAGAAGGGGGATCAGATGAGACTCACCCACGTGACGTCGACGCAGCCTCTGCGGCGGCAATACGAGCTCAGTGCTCGACAGCAAAGTTTCTGGCCCTATGAAGAGAAAACGCCAGGAATGTCGCGCGTTATTTATCTCACAGAGTAAAAGAGTCCGCGCGCCCTTTGTTTTCCTCGTTGGGAGTGACAGCTCTCCTTGCCTTACCAAGCCACAGTTTACCTTAGCGTGCCGCGTTGAATAAGGAGACTGGCGTGCTTGCCGGAGCGGTAAATGCGTCGTTCGCGTGATCGGAGCCTTAATGAAGCGGCGACGAACACTAATTAAGGAAGAACGAGGGAAGAAGGTGCGTCGGTAATCCCCAAAGGGTAAGTAAGCCAAAGGAACTTCGCGTTTCTCTGCTCACGCCTTCCTCGCCGACGTCGCCCTGGCCTGAGGTGGGACTTACTTTCTTTGGCAGTTCGTTGTTAACCGAATGAACGACAGCACAGGAAACTGGATTAGGGAGAGCGTCTTGGTGCGTGGCTAGGCCAGACAACATCTTATGCTATATTTCGCGGTCATGGTATAGCATACTTTTGCGTATGAAGTATATGACATTAACACTCTTGAATCAGCTCAAAAGAAAGCAATCCGGTTGGTATACCGTCGTTATGTCTTGAACTTCAGGCCTTCATCTCACATTGTTGCGCTAGCTGTTCAGCCGTTGTGCCATATACGCGATCGTGAATGTCTTAAACTGTTCCATAGCCTTATTAGCACCCCGCTCTACTCAATGACCAGCTGCTCTCCGTCTGCTGATAAAATGAAACCTACTTGGTGTAGCCACGAACTTAACATTGCACTATTTCATCCACGTACTAACGTATTTAGGTGCAGCTTCTTTCCTCATACAATTGTAAAATGGAATTTAATGTGAGTTGCTCTTATGTAGTTACCATTATAGGAATTTTCGTATAAAAAAATTACAGCATCTCCCGCTAAAGGGGACCATGAGGCGATGCGAAGCCGGAGCACTTGCACGATCGCGTTCCGTTGGTGTTTGTTGGGCATGCTACCGATCTCGCGTCGTGGAATGCGAAGAGGGACGCTACGCGCGTGGTATCTTCCATCTAGCCTGGCCGTTAATTCTCACAGGGCGAGCAGGGAACGCGGTCGACAGGCGGGCGAGAGGGTGGCAGCGTAGGAGAGGAGAGAGAAGGGGAGGGGACGCGCATGCGCTCGAGCTCATCGCGGCGTTGCGCAGGAGAGAATTTCGGCATGTCTAGCCCGTGTTTCAGAGGATGAGTGGAAAGGGGGAGGTGAGAGGGGTATGGGAGAGGGGAAGGGGAGAGGGGAAGTGGAGAGGGTATGCGCATGCGCAGTAAGGGTGGCCACGCTGCACACCACCACCACCACCGGATTGAGCTCCGCCTTAAGATACTTCGCATCTAATTAACCTCATGCGTGGTGTCTTTAATAATGCCTGTTGTTTCATTATTTATGTAACACTCATGATTCCGACAATGTTGTGAATTTGCGCTGGAAAGTGATTGGATGTGTATGCATTGTATACCGGTATAACCCACTTATCCAATAGCCCAATTGGGTGGCAGTATCATAAATAAATAAATAAATAAACAAATAAATACATCACCAGCTGTCTGTAGCGGGTTATTTGTACGGAGACTCGGGAGGATTCGGATACTTCTCATAAGTATATTTTTAGCTTTGTTGAAGTTGAAGGCAGAATGATGTTTGATGGATTTTAATACAAGTCTAAATAAGCTGCAAAACTTCTGAGACGCACTGGTTCCTACTACTACTGGTGCGGCTTGTTGATATTCTGTTACATGTTTTGCTTTCTTATGCGCATGCCGGCCATGCTCGGCGATGTTTCCCTGTATGTTTTTTTTAAATGCGAAGCATTTCTTAGCGAACCTTTGGTACTTTGAGCGTATCTATCTATCTATCTATCTATCTATCTAGCCGCCTACGTCTGGGTGTTCTCGTGATCGCCTCCTTATGTTGGTGTAGACGAAACTCGGCATGGGAGGGTAAGAGGATTTGACGAATATGTCTGCCGTGTCATGACATGAATAATGTGAAAATCCTGTCGCGTACGTCGTCAAACCCTTTCCTCCAGAAACGTGTGGCATATACCCGTTTACCACAGACTATGGTGTACGATTATGCGCCACAGGTGATTGACAGTTTATATCTACAAGGAACGGCGGGAACAGACATCGGTAATTTAAATGCTTATTAAAGAAAAACCGACAGCGGCAGCGCTGACCCGACGAATAGAAAGAATAAAAATTAGGATCCTAGCAGGAATCGAACCCAAGCATTCTGCGTGGAAATCAGGTATTCTACCACAGAGCCACGCCAGGTCTATCAACTGGTTTGGAAAAACAGCCTATGCAGGCGTAATGTAGATGCGCCGTCAATTGTGGTTGTAGTGCTGGCTGTCTACTTTTACAAGAAATCAATAAACACTACATATGTACTTCTACGATACAGGCGTCATATCATATTAATGTCTGTGGTTCCAGTGTTGGTTCCGCTTTTATATCAGTCTAATAAACATTACATTTGTACTCCTATGATTGAGCAAGCTTTATTGAAGCATTCCTCGACCCCGGAGGAATAGATTAACGAATGTTACGTATGACATTCACATGATTGCACCATAAGGTGCACTTAGTTTCGATAATACTGACGTATGTACTGTAACGTGAGGGCTGACGTTACGTCGCACCTTAAGTTACCCTTTAAACGCCAGTGCTGTGGACGTGCCTGGTAAGCCCACGATGTGCACACAGCTACTGTACTTACAAAAACACGTCTGTCCATATCGTAACGCTTAGCTCAAAGCCACAAAACACAGCATAAAAGTACTCGCTGATAGCTTCGCATGAAACCGATTCCCAAAACGCGTGGGATCTGCCGACTTTTTTTCGAAATAAATCTTTCAGTGGCGGGACAGCGCTCATCTTGTGCAATCTGTTTTACGCTTTCGTGTTCACTGACCTGTGTACCTGGAGGTGTTCCAAAAAACGCTCATCACCCACACCTGGCACGCGCGGACCAAAGAAATGATCAATGAAACAAAATCGATTTCCTTTCCGGGGCTGGGTTTTCAACCCGGGTCCCCGCGGACCGAAAGCGAGTGCCTTGAACACTAGGCCACGCGTCCATTCTTGACCTGTTTTATCTGAACTGCATACGAATGCGTTCTACCGACGATGCAAAACATAATGGGGAAGCAGTACACCTGCTGTAAGTGCTTGATTGCAATGTTTCGTGCTGGCGGACTAAAAGTGATCTGCTGGACAACGCGTGATGTCGATATCAAGAATTGCGCATTTCCCGAAAATTACGCCTTCAAGAAAATTGAAGTCCTTAACAAAGTTTCCATGATCGCGTGATGGTCCTATCGGTGGGCCGTTCTGCAGGCTCACGAATGCTGGAAAAATATCAAAGACGTCATGCCTATTCCGCCGAGAGAACAGCGTCCCCGTGACGGCCACTACCTATAAAGAAAGAAAGAAAGAAAGAAAAAAAGAAAGAAAGAAAGAAAGAAAGAAAGAAGAAAAAAAGAAAGAAAGATGGAAAGAAAGAATGAAAGAAAATAAGAAAGCTTGAAGCTTCAATTGCTCCGAGGGACGACAAGCCGGCCCTTAAAGCGCTACGCACCTGAAAGTTAATGTGTGCCTCGTTGCCCATCGCTGGATGTTGTCACATCGAAATTCACCGCGTGTTGCGATTCGTGACTGCTCTCCATCTTGGACTTGCTTGCTTAGATGTGACTTGCATTTAAAGGAAACCCTCACCAAATTTTTGCATCGCAAGGAAACAAAACGTGGGCCGTAGTTTACTAGGAAGCAATCGTGTCTGCAAAATATGAAACCCCTGCCTGGTAAGAAAATACTTGCTTGCTTGTGATTTTAGATGCGAAGTATCTTATCCCTTACTGCGCATGCGCATACCCTCTCCACTCCCCCTCTCCACTCCCCATCTCCGCTCCTCCTCTCCCATTCCCTCCCCCTCACCACTTCCCCTCTCCCCTACCTCTCGCCACTTCCCCTTCCCTCTCCCCCTCTCCACTTCCCCTCTCCCCACCCCCTTTTCACTCTTCCTCCGAAACGCGGGCTAGACATGCCGAAATTCTCTCCTGCGCAACGCCGCGACGAGCACCAGCGCATGCGCGTCGCCTCCCCCTCTCTCTCCTCTCCTACGCTGCCCCCCTCTCGCACGTCGGTCGACCGCGTTCACCGCTCGCCCTGTGAGAATTAACGGCCAGGATAGAAGACAAGACGCGCGTAGCGTTCCTCTTCGCGTTCCGCGACGCGAGGTCGGTAGCATGCCCAACGAACGCCAACGGAACGCGATCGTGCAAGTGCTCCGGCTTCGCATCGCCTCATGGTCCCCTTTAGCGGGAAATGGTGTAATTTTTGCCCCATGCTTGTGATAAAGGGTTGTGCGATGTGCCTTTTTAGGGTTAATAGAAGGCAGCCATGCATGAGCGGTCTCAAGAGGAGATGTGTCGTATCTCTTGTCTTGTTCACCCACGACCACGCAGGGCCGTGGCTTCAGAACCCGCGGCATGATGAGGTTACAAAGGACGAGACAGGCACAGGTAAGCACAACGCTATGGCCTAGTTATCACTAGCGCTCGCAAAACACTTAGATTATTGAGACTTACTAAAAAATGAAATTCATTTCATTTTTTTAAATGAAATGAATGTCATACTGTTGTCTATGACATTGTTGTCTGTCAGTCAACGTAGACGGTTGACAGTAAATTATGCTTCTGGTGCAGATTACGCAGAAGCTATAAAAGAAAACTTCCCTTTGTCATGGCAGTAGGCACAAAAAGACGCGGTTGAAAAATGTAGCCAAATATCATGCCATCATGTCTGCTCCTCTAGTGCATTTTCCTTAGTTAAAATGACATGAAATATTGGGTTTCGCAACAGTATTGCTTCAGTTCTACATCATCAAAAAAGACAATTACAAGAACAGCATCAGCGCACGATAATTACAGGGCGGCATGTACCGCGTTGTAAATAGTGAAACATCATAAAAATAACGGTTTACGTCGCATACATTGTGTTCTGCACCGTTATCTCGCTATCCTAACTGTTCGACCCTTGGTTAGCTTCACTCTATACTTCATAACTTGCCAATGGTTCCGAAAGAAGACTGCGACTACAGCTAGCTAATATTCGTGACTTATGGCTACGGCTTTCAACGACCATTGAAGAATTTTCAGCCTATCCCCTATTGTGACTGGGCTACCAAGCATACCCATGCACCAGAATAAAATAAAGCAACCGACACTTGCGCACCAACAGGCGACATCGGTGTCGCCTCGCGGAAGTTACAAATGAATGGCGCCATTTCCGCTGTTTCGAGTGCGTGCTGCTTGTCTCGTCTACGTGTTTGATTCGGTGCCTTTCAAGAAGACCATCGATGAACACGTGGTGTAGGCTGACAAGCCTCACGATTCCATATTGAACTTTTCGTCCATCGCTTTATGGTCGAGTGGCAGGGAGCGATAGGACGCATACAGATCATCCTCTTTCTTTTGGGAACGCCTTGAACCAAGTGTTGCCTTCCAACCCAGTGCTTCTCCTTGTTTAAAAGCAGAATCATAACAACCCGTCCGCACAAATGCGATATGGAGAGTGATTAATCAGTACCACTGCCTTTGTCTTCGAGGCGGCGGAAGAAGCGGCACCGTCTGGCGGCGTCAATTATGCGGGCGCCGACTGTCGCCTCGCTCGCACTGCCTCGGCAATTTTTCACTATGCTTTTCTAGGCGCTAATCTCGAATGCATCTCGCCAGTCATTCGCGATGTCGTAACAAAATACTGAAGTGCCTGACGGTAGCGCCGACGAAGTTATCTTTAATCAACGGGTCTATATCAACGGTTCTATATATACTGATTTATGCGGCATATGTACACGCTCATTGCTTCAAGACTTGGTAACCGACTTTGCAGTCGGTTACCAACGCAGCGGCCTTCCGCGCCCGGCGCTCCTCGTTGTCCATGGTCCGCCAAGCAGCACGATCCGGCAAGCGCACTCCTCCACGTACGGCGACGATCAAGGAGAATGAGAGATAACGAGCGCAGCAGCCACTGTGAGAGCAGCGGCACCAATAACGCCATCTAGCGTGCATTCACCCAACCGCCATATTTCACACATCTCTATGGGACAGCGCCGTCTAGTATATCGTCACACAACTGCAGTTTGCAAGCCTCTCTATAAGACATCGCCATCTGTTGAATGATACGGGAGACGCAAGGGCGGGGGAACGCCGGACGGAGGGACGACCGACCAAGTAATGCTACAAGGAGCTTCGCCCCTAAAAAAGGCGGCTTTATTTTCTACATGTAGCTCTTTGAGACTGGACGCAGCTCACACCAGCGAGACATGTGTTCCCACTTTGCGTTTCTGCACATGTGAGAAAGTCGCGTCTTTTACGTGTACCCCGAACGCTAAGCGGCGTCTGCGTCGGTAAGCAACGCTGATTGCGCGCAGCCGTCACTCACCACAGCGGTGCGAAACGTGCGCCATACCGGACTCTTTCGCGTGCGAGTGCATGTGCAGATGCTCCACTCCCGCAGCTTTCCCTTCAATGCCAAGAAAAGTTGTCCGCGAGTATATAGTACAATGAAAACCCGTGCGCTGTCATGTTTTTCCCCTCTATTTGCTGGCGACAAGCCGCGGAAGTCGACGCCCTTTCCGGACTAAGTCAGTTCAACTGTCAAACGACTTCGTTTCAAGTATTTAGTGCTAATTTTCGCCTTCATTCCTTGTATTTGCTATTTACCGCACGTTATCTTTGTTCCACCTTAGCTGTCACGTTAATCTGCTTAAGACGACTGCCGGCGTTTACTTTCGCCAAGAGACAGACGATAGCGCATTCGCCGAGGCGCAAATGAAAATCAAGGTACGGTTGGGTACCCTGTTTTTTTATTCTTTAATTTCGCTTTTTTGAAAGCTCTTTTGGTTTCGTCGATCTCTCTTGTTTCTCCTACAGGTTACTTGACGCTGTGCTAAACAAGTAAGGGCACATTCGGGCTCAGTGTTATTTTTGTTTCCGCAATTGCAATTACATGTTGCGATTCATTGAAAACTTCCTGATACACCCAGCTTCATATGCATGGATCAATCGCAAAAGAATTATGCACTAGAACCACCAAATCAAAATATTCAATAAAAAAGGTAGTGATCTCAGGTATCAGATGCTGATTGTTTTAAACACATTAGAATACTAATATTAACCCGGGAGTCACGGATGACATTGCTATGGAGGGCTCCTCAATGTTCATGAGCACGTGGTTTATTTTAACGTGCATAAAAATTCAAATAGTGCGATGCTTCAAGAATAATGTTTCTCTTTTAAGTATAGAACAGGTGGTACGTTTATGAGACAAGACATATCCGGGTACTTCGGATAGATGCTGACCCCATGGTGTTCTTGAGTGTACGCCTAAATGGAAATACATGGGTGCTCTGGGTATTTTTGCATTTCTCCCACACAGATACTCGGTCGCCGTAGCGAGGAATCGAACCCGCACCCTTGCGCTTAGCAACAGAACACCAATGTGCCGATGAAACAACTGCGCACTGATGGTGGGACGTTTTTGATTTCCACAATATGCACTTACACTTGATGATTAGTGATCAGTTGAATGCAGTCTCCCGAGAAAACAACTTTCAGAACTAGCTTTTCACTATCATCAAACTTGTACCCTTAACTTCGTATGAAAGCAAACCTAGTAGAGAAAGTGAGACTCAACGCTGCGCTCCAAAGAAAGGCGAAAGCACAACGGCACAGCAGGTCCTTGTTTTGGGGCTACTTTGCTCACCCTTAAATCTTTGAACTTAGCGTTAAAGTGGAATCTCAAAATAATTCTTCTTGTTATAGCTATGGTTACCGCTTTGAAAATTAACCGACTTGATAAAGAGGAAGCAACGTAAAAGATGTACTGCGCAAGTTACAACCACATTATTTAAGCGTGACAAAAAATATAGTATAAAGCAGGGACAGCCAAAAAGAATGCGGATAAGGAAATCACAAATAGCGATTTTAAAATCACATCTATGTTTGTGCGAGAATTAGCGGCGATTTATTTGTAGCAATAAAAAATAAAAGAGGAACGACAATTACCTTTCGAATCCCCTCTTGCCCCATGGGACACCAAGCGTTGGTGCTTCTCCGAAAATTACATTGGCGTTGTTTTCTCCCAACGTGACCACAACAAAAGAGTCGAAGACGTAATCAGAACTTCCCTTCATTCCTTGCTAGTGGGACCAGGTTCAGTGATTGCAGGTTGAAGCAAAAGAAAGCAAAAAATGAAGCCAAGGTTAGGATAGAGAAGGGGCACATAATCAAAAATATATACACACTGCACCATCCTAAAATGTACACAACAATAGCACCTCTCCCCTTCGAGAGGCCTTACTTTTCGATTCATGAAGATGTTTATCGCGGGGTCGCATTTGTTGTTTGAATCGATTACCCGCTAATGGCTGTATCCGGATGCAGCTGTATGGAGTGCCGCCCTCGAATGAAGGGACGGGGCCACGTAACACTTTTCTTTTGCACAAGCGCTCTTCGCTCACTCTGTAATAGTGTACCCCCCTGCGGCGCTATTTTTCTTTATTGCCAGTACACTTGCTTTTCTTTTAACTCTCAGCTCGTCAGAGTCAGCGCACTACACACGTCGGCTGATGAGCCTCTTGGGGCCTTGGATGAAGATATAAACCTCGCCCAGTGCTCTTCAGTGGTTGCTCCCCTGCCGGCTTTTACCCTCCTCTCCATCTTCCCGCCACCCATCCCATCAGCTTCCAGCGTTATCTCCAAGCACAAAAGCAACGTCCAAGGGGATCCCTTCCCCAGAAAGCGACGTCACCTTATACAAGCATCTAGGCTTTCTAACGATAATTGATCGCCGTCTTTCCTGCTTTCTGGTCAAGTCCTCTATTTCTAACACAACATGTTGAACGACCAGTAATGAGCGTGTCATACAAATGACACGCTCCCTCTAACGCGGAGTCCTGGCCACGCTACGTACATTAAGGTTTCTTTCCCAACTTGTATCGATTTCCCTGATGCCCGCGCAATATCCTACGGTAATTGTCGATGGGAGGCTGTAGTGATGGAAGCAAATCAGGAAATAGTCAATTAGAAATGTTTAGCCAGTTCACGAGTGTTTCAGAGGCAGAATCGTTAGCATCCCTACTGAAACGTTCCGTAAGCCATTCCAATAATGTCATATACGGAATCCATATGTTTTCCGTGTATTTTCCATATGTTTTCCATATATTTCCGTAAAATTCTTACGGAAACATACGGAATTATTGGAATGGCATACGGAACGTTTCAGTACGGATATAGCACAGTAAAGCCGAAAAGCATGTAGCATGCATAGAACAAAACGAAACCTTACAAACATAACCTAAATGACCAAATAGCAATACGTCTTCTCGTGATGGCAAAGAACATTTTGAGAATTAAAGAATGTGTAAAAGTCGTATAAAGGTATACATGGCTTATCCGGCCAGAAAGCACATACTCAAGAAAGTTGCGGCAAGGATCACGGCTTACAGCACACAAAAAACACGGACAACGGTAGAATAATAACGACAGACATGGTAAGATAAGGCAAAATGGGAGAATACCTAGAGTGTTAATGGAATAAGTAGTGTGACTTATGAACTCACCTGCAGGACTGCATTTATATATATATATATATATATATATATATTGTAGCGAAGCGTTGTTAGTCTGTAATGGGTCGCCCTCTCGAGCGCTTTCTAGTGGGTCGTCCCCTTCGGCTCCGCTCCTCGCGCTCAGAGCCCGCGCTCTGTCTTGACTGTCGCCGTTGTGCTTCGTCGACTAGTGCTGTCAATAAACGCGTTTATAATTTGGTGGAGAGTGCTGCGCCGTCCAACCAGCATCGGTCCGTTCGATGCCCCTGGCGCTTCGATCCCGTACCGTGCCCTCTACCATGCCTCAAGACGCCGCCGAGCAAACGCTTCCCCCTGTACCGACACCATGCTCCGGTTCCCCCCGCATCCGCGACCCTCCTATATTCACCGGCGCGGATGGCACTGACGTGGAGGACTGGCTCGCGATATACGAGCGCGTGAGCGTACCCAACAAATGGGACGAGGCAGGAAAGCTGAGCAACCTGGTTTTCTACCTCGCGAGTGTGGCAAGCCTATGGTACAACAACCACGCAACCGATTTCCTCACGTGGTCCGATTTCAAGACCGCCATCATCAACGTGTTTGGCCGACCTGCCGTACGTAAACTGCAAGCCGAACAGCGTTTACGTGAACGAGCTCAGCAGACCGGTGAGTCGTTTACCAGCTACATCGAAGACGTCCTCGACTTGTGCAAGAAGGCCGACGTAACCATGTCTGAGTCTGACAAGATCCGACACGTTATGAAAGGCATCGACGACGATGCCTTCACCATGCTGCTCGCCAAGAACCCTCGTACCGTGACAGAGGTGATCACCCTCTGCCAAAGCTACGAGGAGCTGCGCCGGCAGCGGTTGCTGACCCGTCGACCTCGATCACGCGACGCCGACCTCGCTGGCTTGTCGGCCATTTCTGATCACTCGGGCTTGCTCGCCGAGGTCAAGTCATTTGTGCGCGAGGAAATTGCCCGCCAGTTTTCTCTACTGACCTTGCCTCAGTCGCAGCATGTTGAACAGCCGTCCACCACACTGCTGCCTCCCTTACGCCGCGCTATTCAACAGGAAATCGCGGAGGTCATGCCGGAATACCACCAGCCACCTCCGGCGCTTGCGCCACTCAGTTACGCGCAAGTTGTGGCCAGGCCACCCCCAGCGATCCCTGTGTCTGCCCCACATCCTTACGCCGAAGTCGTCACCAGACCACAGGCCTTCCAGGCGAGTGTGCCGGCTGCGTACGCCGACGTCATTCCTAGGCCACGACTGCAGCCCACCATGCAGTCCTATCAGCCGCCGCCCCGTCCACCGCGTCTTGGGCCATGGATGGGACCCACCCCGGCGACCCGATGGCGCACTTCCGACAACCGCCCCATCTGCTTTGCGTGCGGTTGCGCCGGTCACGTCGCCCGCTATTGCAATCGCGTGCAGTCGCCCCCAGTCGCCTCAACCATGCCAAGCCAGTCGAGCCGCCCGTATTACGATTCACCGCAGCCTATGTCACCGCCGTCTCGCCCAGCGCCCTCTACCCGCCGTTCACCGTCACCACGACGCCGCTCACTGTCCCCGATGCGGCCACGTCTGGTCCCACGCGACCAGGAAAACTAGTCGTCGCAGTCCACGAGGCAAGGGCTGCGACGCAATCGAACTGCGAAAGCCGTCAGCGAAGCCCATCGAACGTGATAGACGTGTTTGTAGACGGTGTTCGTGCATCTGCCCTTATCGACACTGGAGCCGCTGTATCCGTTATGGACGCAAAGCTTAGCCGAATACTGCGCAAAGTGACGACGCCACTTTCCGGGCTCTCCCTCCGTACAGCCAGCGCCCAACGTATTCACCCTACAGCGGTGTGCACAGCCCGCTTCATGATTAAGGACGCTATGTACGCCATCGAACTGATCATAATTCCTGCCTGCTCTCACGACGTCATTCTCGGATGGGATTTTCTCTCCCGCCACGACGCCGTCATTCATTGCGCACCAGCCGAAATAGAGCTGTCACCATTCTGTAATTTGACGCCGGAAGACAGTCCATTGGCTGCGAGCAAGGTACTCGTTAAAGAAGACATCAAATTGCCTGCAAACTCGTCCACGGCGGTGTCCGTCTACTGCGCCAGTCTATCCGACAGCGTTGCACTCCTCTCGCCATATGACCGTATTTGCACGAGGAAAGGCTTGCTGGTGCCTTTCGCGACCGTTCAAATCACTCAGGGAAGCACCTCTATTTTCGTAATCAACCCCTCCCCGTACAGTGTTACGTTGGTGCGAGGGGAATGTCTCGGCAGCGTGGAACCCCTCGAAGACGCACAAGTTATGGACGAACCCGATGACACGCACGGCCGCAGTTCCAGTACGCTCAGTGCTGTTTCGATGTCTGGTTCATCACCCGCTGACGTGTTGGTTCCACCATAGCTGACAACCTTACGCAGGTCCAGCGTTCCCAACTTCTGGACCTGTTGGAAAAATTTCGCTCTTCTTTCGATGTCGCTCAAACGTCTCTCGGTCGCACGTCGGCCGTTACGCACGGCATCGATACTGGCGCCCACCTGCCACTGCGGCAACGTCCATATCGCGTATCTCCCACAGAACGCCGTGTAATCACCGAGCAAGTCGACGAGATGCTTCGCCGCGATGTTATTCGACCTTCTAACAGCCCCTGGCGTCTCCTGTCGTTCTTGTTGCGAAGAAGGACGGTTCTGTGCGTTTCTGTGTCGACTACAGACGACTCAACAAGATCACTCGTAAGGACGTGTATCCACTGCCGCGAATAGACGATGCGATTGACAGCCTGCAAGGCGCCGAATTCTTTTCATCCCTCGATTTGCGCTCAGGGTACTGGCAAGTACCTATGGCTGACGACGCTCGACCGAAGACCGCCTTTGTCACGCCCGACGGCCTGTACGAATTCAACGTCATGCCGTTTGGGCTGTGTAATGCGCCCGCCACCTTTGAGCGCATGATGGATACCGTTCTGCGCAACCTGAAATGGCACACGTGCTTGTGCTACCTCGACGACGTCGTCGTTTTTGCTCCGGACTTTTCCACCCATCTTCAACGCCTACGGCATGTTTTGACGCGTTTGAGCGACGCCGGTCTGCAACTGAATCTAAAGAAGTGCCGATTTGCAGCACGGCAGCTGACAATCCTCGGCTACGTCGTGTCCAAGGACGGAATTCTCCCCGATCCAGGCAAACTTCGCGCCGTGACCGAGTTCCCGAAACCTACGTCCGTCAAAGAACTGCGCAGTTTCGTAGGACTGTGTTCCTACTTTCGGCGCTTCATTCGAAATTTCGCGACTATCATATCGCCTCTGACGAAGCTCCTCGGAAGTAACGGGCCCCTCCATTCATGGTCGTCCGAGTGCGACGACGCTTTCGAAAAGCTCCGCCGTTTGTTGACGTCGCCTCCCATACTACGCCACTACGACCCTACGGCTCCTACAGAGGTACACACAGACGCTAGCGGTGTTGGCCTTGGCGCTGTCCTTGCGCAGCGCAAACCAGGGTTCCCTGAATATGTCGTGGCATATGCAAGTCGTACGCTTACTAAAGCCGAGACCAATTACACCGTCACCGAAAAGGAATGCCTGGCGATCATCTGGGCCCTTACGAAATTCCGACCTTATTTGTATGGTCGCCCATTTGATGTGATCACCGACCATCATGCACTATGCTGGTTGTCGTCACTGAAGGATCCCTCAGGTCGCCTCGCCCGCTGGGCACTTCGCCTGCAGGACTACGATATCCGCGTGCTGTACCGC
Organism: Rhipicephalus sanguineus; assembly: GCF_013339695.2. Taxonomy (NCBI): domain Eukaryota; kingdom Metazoa; phylum Arthropoda; class Arachnida; order Ixodida; family Ixodidae; genus Rhipicephalus; species Rhipicephalus sanguineus. The sequence continues at coordinate 137,675,030 of NC_051184.2, forward strand.
AATGGACGCCAGCATGCTGACGCCGACGCACTCTCGCGCTCCCCCTTGCCTGACGACAATACCCATAGCTCAGTGTCTCACAATGCCGTATCTTCTATCGACATTCACACCATCGCTACTGAACAGCGCAAGGATCACTGGATCGCCTCATTGATAGACTTGCTGACTGATCCATCGGCAACACCATCCACTCGCGCGTTGCGTCGTCAAGCCCACGATTTCGCCGTTCGCGACGACCTCCTCCACCGACGCAATTACGGCGACGGCCGCCAGTGGCTACTCGTAATACCCCGCAGTCTGCGTTCCGACATATGCGAATCGTTCCACTCTGATCCGCAGTGCGCACACTCTGGGGTATCGAAAACCTACCACCGCATTCGCCAACGGTACTTTTGGCGAGGGATGTACCGCTACGTGCAGAAGTTCGTTCGCTCCTGCATTGATTGTCAGCGCCGCAAAACATCAACGCACCTGTCGCCGGCAGTTCTGCAACCTCTGCCTTGCCCTGACCGGCCGTTCGGGCGCGTTGGCATAGACTTGTATGGACCACTTCCTCTAACGTCGGCTGGTAACCGCTGGGCCATCGTCGCTGTTGACCACCTTACGCGATACGCCGAAACTGCCGCCCTCCCAGCGGCTACAGCGCGCGATGTTGCTTCCTTCCTGCTTCACCGATTTATGCTGCGTCACGGTCCACCCCAGGAGCTGCTCAGCGATCGAGGTCGTGTCTTCTTGTCGGAAGTCGTCGAAGCCATCCTGAAAGAGTGCCACGTTGTTCACCGGAAAACTACTGCTTACCACCCGCAGACGAATGGCCTCACCGAACGCTTTAACCGCACGCTCGGCGACATGCTCTCGATGTACGTCGCCGCCGATCACACCAATTGGGATGCCATTCTGCCTTTCGTCACCTACGCCTATAATACCGCCCCTCAGAGCACTACTGGTTTCTCCCCCTTTTTCTTATTGTACGGCAGACACCCGTCGCACACAATAGACACAATCCTTCCATACAAGCCGGATCCGTCTGAGTGTGCACCTATTTCTGCCACAGCCAGACTTGCTGAGGAGTGTCGGGAGCTTGCCAAGACGTTTACTACGCATGACCAAGAGCGGCAAAAGAGCATTCGCGGTGACACCACCACTTCTTCGCCCACGTTCAGCCCTGGAGCACTTGTATGGCTCTCAGTCCCTACCACTGCACCTGGCCTCTCTTCCAAACTGCTGCCCAAGTACGACGGCCCCTACCGTGTCGTCGAACGCACATCCCCGGTCAACTACCTGATCGAGCCCATTGAACCATCTTCGGACATGCGCCGTCGAGGGTGCGACATTGTCAACGTCGAGCGCCTTAAGCTCTATCATGACCCGCTCATAGTGACAAGCAGTTAGGTCGCCAGGCGGCTCCCTTTTTCGTACCCGGGGTAATTGTAGCGAAGCGTTGTTAGTCTGTAATGGGTCGCCCTCTCGAGCGCTTTCTAGTGGGTCGTCCCCTTCGGCTCCGCTCCTCGCGCTCAGAGCCCGCGCTCTGTCTTGACTGTCGCCGTTGTGCTTCGTCGACTAGTGCTGTCAATAAACGCCTTTATAATATATATATATATATATATATATATATATATATATATATATATATATATATATATATATATATATATATATATATATATATATATTGTCAAGACGTTTATTAGCAGGCACTCGGCGACGGCGACAGTCAAAAGCGGGGCCGACTCTCTGCATGAGGAGCGTGCTCTCCGAGAAGAGAACGACCCACTGGAAGGCGCTCGAGAGGACGACCCATTACTCAGTATTAACGCTTCGCTACAATTACCCCGGCTACGAAAAGGGAGCCGCCTGGCGACCTAGCAACTTGTCACTATGAGCGGGTCATGGTAGGGCTTCAGGCGCGCCACGTTGACAATGTCGCGCCCTCGACGGCGCATGTCCGAAGATCGGTCGATGGGTTCGATCAGGTAGTTCACCGGGGATGTGCGTTCGACGACACGGTAGGGACCTTCGTATTTGGGCAGTAGTTTGGAAGAGAGGCCAGGTGCAGTGGTAGGGACCGAGAGCCACACGAGCGCTCCAGGAAGGAACGTGGGCGCAGAACTGGTGGTGTCACCGCGAATGCTTTTCTGCCGCTCTTGGCTGTGCGTAGTAAACGTCTTGGAGAGCTCGCGACACTCCTCAGCAAGTCTGGCTGTGGCAGAAATAGGCGCACATTCAGATCGGTCCGGCTTGTAGGGAAGGATGGTGTCGCTGGTGTGCGACGGGTGCCTGCCATACAATAAGAAAAATGGTGAGAAACCAGTGGTGCTCTGAGGAGCGGTGTTGTAGGCGTACGTGACGAAGGGCAGAATGACATCCCAATTCGTGTGGTCGGCGGCGACGTACATCGAGAGCATGTCGCCTAGCGTGCGGTTGAAGCGTTCGGTGAGGCCACTTGTCTGCGGGTGGTAAGCAGTAGTTTTGCGGTGAACAACGTTGCACTCTTTGAGAATGGCTTCGACGACTTCCGACAAGAAGGGACGGCCTCGATCACTAAGCAGCTCCTGGGGTGGACCGTGACGCAGCATGAATCGGTGGAGCAGGAAGGAGGCCACATCGCTCGCTGTAGCCGCAGGAAGGGCAGCAGTTTCAGCGTATCGCGTGAGGTGGTCTACAGCGACGATGGCCCAGCGGTTACCAGCGGACGTCAGGGGAAGTGGAACATATAAATCGATGCCAACGCGCCCAAACGGTCGGTCAGGGCAAGGTAGAGGTTGCAGACATGCTGGCGACAGGTGCGCTGATGTTTTGCGGCGCTGACAATCGATGCAGGAGCGAACGAACTTCTCGACGTAGCGGTACATCCCTCGCCAAAAGTAACGTTGGCGAATGCGGTGGTAGGTTTTCGATACCCCAGAGTGTGCACACTGCGGATCAGAGTGGAACGACTCGCATATGTCATGACGCAGACTGCGGGGTATTACTAGTAGCCACTGGCGGCCGTCGCTGTTGTAATTGCGTCGGTGGAGCAGGTCGTCGCGAACGGCGAAATGGTGGGCTTGACGGCGCAACAAGCGAGTGGATGGTGTGGCCGATGGATCAGTCAGCAAGTCTATCAGTGAGGCAATCCATTTATCCTTGCGCTGCTCGGTAGCGTGGTGTGAATATCGATGGAAGAAACGACAAAGTGAGACGCTGAGTTGTGGGTATTGTCGTCAGGCAAGGGAGAGCGCGACAGGGCGTCGGCGTCAGCATGCTGACGTCCGTTGCGGTACAGCACGCGGATGTCGTAGTCTTGCAGGCGAAGTGCCCAACGGGCAAGACGGCCTGAGGGATCCTTCAATGACGACAACCAGCACAGTGCATGATGGTCGGTGACGACATCAAATGGGCGACCATACAAATAAGGTCGGAACTTTGTAAGTGCCCAAATGTTGCCAGGCATTCTTTCTCGGTGACGGTGTAGTTGGTCTCGGCTTTAGTAAGCGTACGACTTGCATATGCGACGACATATTCCGGGAACCCAGGTTTGCGCTGCGCAAGGACAGCACCGAGGCCAACACCGCTGGCGTCCGTGTGTACCTCTGTAGGGGCCGTAGGGTCGTAGTGGCGTAGAATGGGAGGAGACGTCAACAAACGACGGAGCTTTGCGAAAGCGTCGTCGCACTCTGACGACCACGAATTGAGAGGCCCGTTACTTCCAAGGAGCTTCGTCAGCGGTGATATGATAGTCGCGAAGTTTCGGATGAAGCGCCGAAAGTAGGAGCATAGTCCTACGAAACTGCGCAGTTCTTTGACGGACGTGGGTTTGGGGAACTCTGTCACGGCCCGAAGCTTGGCTGGATCTGGGAGGATGCCGTCCTTGGACACCACGTATCCTAGTATCGTCAGCTGCCGTGCTGCTAATCGGCACTTCTTGAGATTCAGTTGTAGCCCGGCGTCGCTCAAGCGCGTCAAAACTTGCCGCAGGCGTTGAAGGTGTGTTGAGAAGTCCGGGGCGAAAACGACGACGTCGTCGAGGTAGCATAGGCACGTGTGCCATTTCAAGTTGCGCAGAACGGTATCCATCATGCGCTCAAAGGTTGCGGGCGCATTGCACAGCCCAAACGGCATGACGTTGAATTCGTACAAGCCGTCGGGTGTGACAAACGCTGTCTTCGGTCGAGCGTCATCAGCCATGAGGACTTGCCAGTACCCCGAGCGCAAATCGAGCGAGAAAAAGAACTCTGCTCCTTGCAGGCTGTCAATGGCATCGTCTATTCGAGGTAGGGGATAAACGTCCTTACGGGTGATCTTATTGAGTCGTCGGTAGTCCACACAGAACCGCACAGAGCCGTCCTTCTTCGCAACGAGAACGACGGGAGACGCCCACGGGCTGTTTGAAGGTCGAATGACATCGCGGCGAAGCATGTCTTCGACTTGCTCGGTAATTACACGACGCTCTGTTGGCGACACGCGATATGGACGTTGCCGCAGTGGTGGTTGGGCGCCTGTGTCGATGCGATGTGTCACAGCAGACGTGCGGCCTAGAGAAGTTTTCGCTACATCGAACGAAGAACGAAATTCTTCCAACAGGCATAGAAGCTGGGAACGCTCGACCGACGTAAGGTGTTCAGCAATCGAGGAACCAAATAAATCAGCGGGTGACGAATCAGATGTGGAAACAGCACTGAGCGAATGGGAGCTGGCGCAGTGCGTGTCACCCGGTGCGTCCATAACTTGTGCGTCTTCGAGGGCTTCAGCTCTGGCGAGACATTCCCCTCGCACCAACCTAACAATGTACGGGGATGGGTTCGTAACAAAAATGTCGGTGTCGCCCTGAATGACTTGCACGGTCGCAAATGGCACCAACAAGCCTTTTCTAGTGAAGACGCGGTCAGATGGAGAGAGGAGTGCTACGGCGTCGGCGAAACCGGTGCAGCAGACTGACACAGCCGTTGACGAGTTTGCAGGAAGTGTGGTGTCGTCTTTGACGAGTACCTTGGTCGCAGCCGGTGGACTGTCCGCCGGCGTCAAATCTGAGAATGGTGAGAGCTCTATTTCGGCTGGTGCGCAACGAATTACGGCGGCGTGACGGGCGAGAAAATCCCATCCCAGGATGACGTCGTGAGAGCATTAGGAAATTATGATGAATTCGACGGCGTACAGAGCGTCCTGAATTATGACACGGGCTGTGCGCACCGCTGTCGGGTGAATACTATGAGCGCTGGCTGTACGGAGGGAGAGCCCGGAAAGTGGCGTCGTCACTTTTCGTAGTAGTCGGCTAAATTTAGCGTCCATAACGGAAACGGCAGCTCCAGTGTCTACAAGGGCCGATGTGCGCACACCATCTACAAACACGTCTACTACGAATAACAGAGAGCTGAGCTAGTTGGTAAGTATTCATTGTATTGTTTGCACGCCCTGTCTTTTTACAACGTCTACTACGTTTGATGGGCTTTGCTGAGGGCTTTGGCTGTTCGATAACGTCGCAGCCCTTGCCTCTTGGACTGCGACGACTAGTTGTCCTGGTCTCGTGCGACCGGACGAGGCCGCATCGGTGACAGTGAGCGGCGTCGTGGGGATGGTGAACGACGGGTAGACGTACCTGGGCGTGACGTCGGTGACATAGGCGGCAGCGGGTCATAATACGGGCGGCTGGACTGGTTGGTGACGGCTGATCCGACTCGAGGCGGCTGCACGCGGTTGCAATAGCGGGCGACGTGACCGGCGCAACCGCACGCACAGCAGATCGGGCGGTTGTCGGAAGTGCGCCATCGGTTTGCCGGGCTAGGTCCCATCCACGTGGCAGGACGCGAGGGTCGGGGCGGCTGCTGATATGACGACTGCATGGTGGGCTGCAGTCGAGGCGTGTGAATGACGTCGGCGTACGCTGCCGGCACACTCGCTTCGAAGGCCTGAGACCTGGCGACGGCTGCGGCGTAAGTTAGCGGGGGCACCACAGGGAGCGCTGGGGGCGGCCTGGCTACAACTTGCGCGTAGCTGAGAGGCGCAGGCGCTGGAGGGGGCTGGTGGTATTCCGGCATGACCTCCGCGATTTCCTGCTCGATTGCCCGGCGTAGTGGAGGCAGCAGTGTGGTCGACGGCTGCTCAACATGCTGCGGGTGAGCGAAGGCCAGTAGGGAGAACTGGCGGGCAATTTCCTCGCGCACGAAGGACTTGATCTCGGCGAGTAAGACGGAGTGGTCCGACGTGGCCGACAAGCCAGCGAGATCGGCATCGCGTGATGGAGGTCGACGCGTCATCAGCCGCTGCCGGCGCAGCTCCTCGTAGCTTTGGCACTGGCCAAGGCACAGTAGCTTTGGCACAGGTGGAGGTGCTGGGTGGAGGTGCTGGGCACAGTGTGTGAGCGTCCCCAATGAATGGGGGACGCTCACACGCTCGTAGATCGCGAGCCAGTCCTCGACGTCGGTGCCATCCGCGCCGGTGAAGACAGGAGGGTCGCGGATGCGGGGGACACCTGGACATGGCGTCGGTGCAAGAGGAGGCATTTGCTGGGCGGCGTCTTGAGTCATGGTAGCAGGCACGGTACGGGATCGAAGCTCCAAGGGCATCGAATGCGGTAGTTGTTGAAAGGGCACAGCACTCTCCACCAAATTGTCAAGACGTTTATTAGCAGGCACTCGGCGACGGCGACAGTCAAAAGCGGGGCCGACTCTCTGCATGAGGAGCGTGCTCTCCGAGAAGAGAACGACCCACTGGAAGGCGCTCGAGAGGACGACCCATTACTCAGTAGGAACGCTTCGCTACAATATATATATATACGTAACTTTTGTACTAACAACCAAGTGGAAAGAGGCCGTCGTCGCCAAGCAATGACGACACCTCCTTCCTTTACTTTATTACGATAGCAAATATATCGACATTTTCGGCGGTTTCCGCCATCGCCGTGCCGCTCCGCATAATATATATATATATATATATATATATATATATATATATATATATGCCAAAAGGCAATATTGCAGAAGAAAACTTTTCCGAAATGCGCGGACGAGGATTCGAACATGCGACCTCTCGCTTTGCCGCGGCTGCGCGCTAATCCACTCGGCCGCGAAAGCGTTCATCATGGAGCATGCTAACGTAGAACCACCGTAAAATGCCGAGCAAGCGCCCCCCCCCCCCTTCGGTGAAGGATATTCCGACAGACTTGGAGGGGGGGCGCTTGCTCGGTCCCGGACTGAAATTCAAGATGGCGGTGGGAGAGCCGCTAAAAATAAACAATGCCCATGCATGTTTATAATGAAGTGCTCTTTTTGTTTACTGTTTCTATTCCCCGTCGTCACTTTCAAACCATTGAAGCAGCGACCGGTTTGACCAATATACGACCGGCCACATGACAACGGAATTTCATAAACAACCTTAGATACGCATTCAGTGTAATTATTCTTGTGGTTCTTTTTGCACAAGCGATGGTCGTCCTGAAAAAAAAAAAAAGTGGCCGCAGGGGAGGAGGGGAGGAGGGCGCTTGCTCAGTCACTGGCGCCTATTTCAGATCTCCCGAATAAGGAAGGGGGAGCTTAATCGGCATTTTACGGTATTCATATACACAATTTACCGTTGGTAGTACGATAACATTTCTAAGGCGATTCAGCGTGCCAAAGTCGGGTTCATATCATCCGCGATAAGGCGCAAAGGGCCAAAGAGCGCGCTTTAAAGGACGTCACCCCTAGAGCTCCTGAAACATTAGTTCCCCCACCGTCGTTCCCCGAAGTGGGCGACCAGCCCCGTACTTTGGTCTACAGGGTGTGATCGTGTGTGCTCGAACGCTTATCTCTAGAGGACGGATAATTGTATGTAATGTGCTTTCATCGCCACGTTTACGTTGAAGCCATAGACCGCACGAAGGTCACTTCGCTCGATACAGCTAGAGTTACTGTATATGCTATCTTTAGGTAGCATATACAGTAGCTCTAGCTGCAGCGGTAGTGTTTTCTAACGGAGTGAGCTGCTAGCCTTTCTTCCTGTGAGATTCCAATTTGTTGCAAACATATTCATTGCTGCACCAATGCGGCGTAGCTGTGACGTTTATTTTGAAGAAGAACGTCATATTAGTGCAAGGGCGTGCGCCGTTAGTTTCTATTCATGTAGACTTACGAGCTTTTTGGGATGCTCTAAGCTTGATGGGAAATGAGGAGGAGCTTGTGGTAATATTACAGGGCATCCATGGCGGTCATACAAAGTAGCAGTAGCACGAGACCGCTCTACAAGGCTAGACTGCTTACGCTTGAGATGTGTAATGTTCTTTTAGAAGAACTTGTTTTTGGGCGAGTTGGTGCCTTAGTTTGCTGAACATATCGTAACTGGCGCGAAGCTACAAACATGAAAAAGAGCCAGAGGAAAGAGAAGAGCGCCAAACTACCAAATGTTTATTGCCAGCGCAGGCTGAAAAACAGGAAACTTTCCACACATGTCCAATGGCGTGGAAAAGTTACCCCAAACATGACACACATCAGCAGTTCATTAAAGAAGGACAACTCAGGCTGAAAGAGAACAATGGATGTGTCTCTGTCACAAGCGGACCCGTTACTTCTAACATAATACGCCCTAGTAATTCCTTTGCTGTTTGATCTCTGCTATTGCCGAAACTCCTAGCTTGCGCAAAACGTGGCACACACAAGCATGACCTGACATGCGCGGGAGGTGCGCACCATCACTCTTACCACTGCTGTTGGCATGCTCCCTGAGGCGGTCGCTGATACACCGACCCGTTTGATCGACGTAGGTCTTGCCACAGCTCAGGGGAATTTCATATACAACCTCTTCGGCACAACACCTGAAAGGTTTCACGTGCCTCTTTTGGCACCCTTGCTGCTTCGCCTGAGAGATTCGTCGGCACAAGTGCGCCAGTTTATTTGGAGCGGAAAACACAACAGGTATTGCGAACCTAGCGGCCACCTTTTTGAGGTTGTGGCTCAACTTGTGCAAGTACGGCACCACCTGTAGTTTGGCGCGCTCCCGTTCTCTCGAGTGCTCTTCCCTAGTGCTGAAGTTCAGCTGCCGTAGCAGAGATTCGGCAACGGCAGGCAAGACCGCCCGAGGAAAGCCAGCCTTTCCGAGTCTGCCAATCTGATTACACTGGCTGGTCTGCATCATGTGCGGGCACGATCTGCGCAGCGCGGATTGAAGGCAATACAGAGCAATACCACGCTTTACAGTCTTATCATGTCAAAATATGTGCACGTGGGATGTTCGCGACTCTTTTTCCTTTTTCTTCAGGAATCTTACTTCTATCTCTCGTTTTTTTCTCTTTTTTCTCCTCCTCAGGAAACACGTGTTCGTATGTCGTAGTATGTGCACTCTTGTTCATTTTTATTACTCCTCTCTCTTTTTTTCTTTTTTTCTTTAATTTTTGTTACTTTTTTCTCTCTCTCTGGGCTCGGAGGACGACGATATAAAAGCGCATCGAAGCCTTTTCGTCTTGATGAAGATAGGTCTCCGATCGAAACGTCGACAAAATAAACCGTTGTTTGTTATGAAGGCAGATATATATATATATATATATATATATATATATATATATATATATATATATATATATACACAACTCTTGGTGATTCCGTGAAAGACAAGAGACAGGAAGTTGGTAGCAAGAAACAAGGCTCCGTCCAACAGTGTACCTCAACCCAACGCAACTACAAACCTGACAATGAAAAACAAGACAGCGGAAAGGACGACTACCACGACAGACAACACAGTGACTTGTAATGATGTGACGAATAATCTAGTGACTAGCAAGGCAACAGTCAGGCCACCGACATCTCCTCCGGCTCGCTGTGCTACGTCGCCTCAGCCAAGGCACCAATTCAGAAGCAAGCGGCCGGTTTCTACCAAAGGAACCGATGGACTACCATCTAGCCAGGGTAAGGCTCCCTTTGGGGCCGTCTCTGTGCATTTTTTGAAGGTCATGAAAGTAATTGAAAGAGGCACTCGCTGTGATCTGGATGTTTCCACCTTGAAAACGTATATTGCTGCATCTACGCTGCCTAAACGTTTACTGTAAGGCCTGCCACGTCTGAAATGTCTAACAATAATTTGTCGAGGTGGGATAACACTCAAACAAGCTTCACTGGAGCTCACGCGCATTGTTACTAACCGTTATGAGTCATCCGCAAAACAGTTAACAGACAAGGAGAATCAACGTTTTGCGACTCATACTTTTACTGCCGAAGAGCGTTGCTTGACATTTACAGACAAGTAAACATTCACGATCTCAACGACAAGAAAAATAAAAAATTCATGCGCGATAACATTTGCATTAGCGTCATGACCCCTAATGATGCAACATCTTCGGCGCATTCATCCTCCACCGATACTGGAAATATTGTAAATATATCTAGTACCACTCTATCAACAGAAAAGTGGAGTGTACAGTCACGTGGTGTGAACTTTTGTCCTACTACTCATGGATACAATGAATTCCAACTAATCAGTGACTTGCATATTTTCAAAGAAACATGCGTTTACGTGAGTACTTTCACGATCGGCCTACCTCTAACAAGACAACTTATTTTTCTACTAACCACTACACTCCTCCTTCTCAGAGGGATAAATGTCTCCACCGTTATATCAGAGGAGTGCAGCGAGACGTGCTCGAAGCACACAAAAGTCAGTCGTAATTCCACCGCATCATGAGTGCTAAAGAAAGGGAAACAATGAAGACGGTAGCTAGCCGTGAGAACATCGCCATTAAGCCGGCTGATTAGGGTGGTGCAATCGTCCTAATTGATAAATATAATTACCTTAGTGAGAACTATAGAGAACTGAATGGCCATGCATTTTACAGACAATTGAGCTACGGCCCGACCGAAGAGTTCAAGACCTAGATAAAAGAAACATTAGAAGACCTAGTAAAAGAAAATAAAATTCCAGGCGGAAGTGCGGCGCTGGGCGGCCTTCTTCGTTACTCTTTATTTGTATCTTTCTTTATTCCTCTGTTTCTCACTTTTTTCTATTTTTAAATGCGAAGCATTTCTTAGCGAACTTCTGCGACTTTGAGCGTATCTATCTATTTATCTATCTATCTAGCCGCCTACGACTTTGTGCTCTCCTGGCCGTTTCGTTAATCGGATGTATACCAAAATTGGTGTATCATAACATGGCCTTATTACGAACATAAATGACAGGTCATATCATGAAAATCGTGACACGCATGTCATGAACAGCAAGATTTACATTCCACGGCCTTTGTGCTCTCCTGGCCGTTTCGTTAATCGGATGTATACCAAAATTGGTGTGTCATAACATGGCCTTATTACGAACATAAATGACAGGTCGTATCATGAAAATCATGACACACATCTCATGAACAGCATGATTTACGTTCCACGGCCTTTGGGCTCCCTGGCCGTTCCGTTAATCGGATGTATACCAAAATTAGTGTGTCATAACATGGCCTCATCACGAACATAAATGACAGGTCATATCATGAAAATCATGACTGGCATGTCATGAACAGCATGATTTACATTCCACGGCCTTTGGGCTCTTGCGGCCGTTCCGTTAATTTCATATATACCAAAATTGGTACGGCGTGACAAGAGTTCATGACGAACATAATGACAGATCCTAACATGCAAATCATGACGCGCATGTCATGTGCAGCATGACTTACATGACATGATCTCGGGGCGCTCGCGGCCGTTTAAATGAAGAGATACATACGAAATCTGGTATGACGAGACATTTCTGTATGACGAACATAACTGACACGTGGTAACATGAAAATCATGATATCCATGTCATGTATGACATGATTTACATGCGACGCTCATGGCGCACTCGCGGCCGTTTCGCTAGATTGATATACACCAAAATTGGTATTGTGCGATGTGACTTTATGAAGGACATGAATAACAGGTGGTAGCACGAACACCATGACATCCATGACATGTAGGTCATGATTTACATGCCACGCTCATGGTGCATTCGCGTCCGTTTCGCTTGCGTGATATACACTAAAATGGGTGTTACGCGACACGACTGTACGGCGAACGTAAGTGAGACGTGGTAACATGAAAATCATGACATGCAAGTCATGTACGGCCTGATTTACATGCCACGCTCATGATGCGCTAGCGGCAGTTTCTTTCAGTAGATTGATATACACCAAAATTGGTATTGCGCGATGTGACTGTATGAAGAACATGAATGACAGTTGGTAAGATGAAAACCATGTCATGCATGTCATGTATGTCATGATTTAATTGCCACGCTCATGATGCATTCGCGGCCGCTTCGCTAGCTCGATGTACACCAAGATTGGTATTGCGCGACGCGACTGCATGACGAACGTAAATGAGAGGTGGTAACATGTAAATCATGACATGCAGGTTAATATGTATGTCATGATTTACATGCCATGCTCATGGCGCCCTCGTGGCCGTTTCGCTAGATTGATATGCACCAAAATTGGTATTGCGCGATGTGACTGTATGAAGAACATGAATAACAGGTGGTAACATGAAAACTATGAGATGCATGCCATATATGTCATGACTTACACGCCACGCTCATGGTGCATTCGCGGCCGTTTCGATAGCTTGATATACACCAAAACTGGTATTGCGCGATGTGACTGCATGATGAACATTAGTGACAGGTGGTAACTTGAAAAACCATAATATTCATGTCATGTATGGCATGATTTACATGCTCTACTCATGGTGCACTCGCGGCCATTTCGCTCCTTTGATATACACCAAAATTGGTATTGCGCGATGTGACTGTATGACGAACATAAATGAGAGGTCTTAACATGCGAATCATGTTATGCATGTCATGTACGGTATGATTTACATGCCACTGTCATGGTGCGCTTCCGGCCGTTTTGTTAACGTGATATATACCAAAATTGGTATGGCATGACACGAGTGCGTGATGAACATAAACGACAGGTCATGCATTTATAAACCAGAATATGCGTTTCATTGGCATGGTGTACACTAGATTGTGCATGCATGCGTGCATGGCAAACATGCGATATATGGTGGACTAGATACCATGGCATGAATGATTTCATTTGGCTCAAAGACAAACAAGGCGATGTATGCAGCTCTTTGCTGGCTGCTTCGCATTACATCGATTCCCACAGTGCGTGGGATCTGCCGAATTTTTTTTGTCTCTACTTATTTGTATTTCCTTCGTTGCGAGCGGAGTTTAGATCAGCCCCACCACTGGAACCAGTTGTTGCGACGTTAGGGTTGCGTCGGACCCGGACTCCATTTGGTTGCCTGGTTGAGTCTCCGGGTTGAGGAACTGAAGCTGAAGCTTGCATGTTCGCAAAACGAAAACAAACAAGTCGGCTGGCACTTTTTGTACACTTATTTACATAGTGAAAAGGTAAGAGTTCAGCGATGAGTCAACTGAATGAGCCTTTAATCCAGGGCTCAGAGCCCTTTTTCTCACTCAGCATCGTCGTTATAGCTGGATTATCCTTCTTGATTGTAACCAATCACACACACGACACCACCAACCATGGCACCAGCCAATAACACTGTCGCTGAAGCGTCGTTGCACTCACTGAAGCGTCAAAGCTCCTGCGGTCAACGACACGCTTGTGGGGTCAGCCGGGAGAAAATGATACTCGGGCAAGTTCATCTGCCTCTCCCCAGAAGAGCAGGAAAGGGTTTACGGCGACTTAATGTCTCCTGTCAAAACATACAGGACCGGTCGGCACCGCAGTGTACCAAACCACGTCAAAGTGGCCCATGGCGAAGACGTCGCCAACTTTGACGTCTCTCTGCTAGTTGTATCTCTGCCGCCCAACGGAGCTCGTACGAGGCTCTTCCAATTGTGGGGCGCTTCCCGTCGTGGAGAGGCCGTTTCTGGGATGGATGCAGGTGCCCCAGTAGTGTGAGAAGACATCGCCCGTCCATTCTCATAGATACTGCGTCGCCACCGACGGTATTTATAACACCTTCTTCCTCTATTTCGCTCTTTCTTTGATTCGCTCTTTTTCTCTGTCTGTCTTGCTTTTTTTCTACCTGTTTTTGTGTCCGCTTCTTGCAGTTTTCTTTTTCCGTATTTCTTCCCTTTCGATCTCTTTTTTCTTTCTCTTTTTTTTCTTCCTCGCCCTGTCTCTCTACTTGTTCTCGTGCCCATTAGGGTTATTCCATCCCACGCCAGACAAATAGGTGCACGTGTGTTGGGAGCGAAGCAGAAGAAAGTATAGGACGAGGATGAAGAAGGGGACGGAGAGAGCGATTTCGATTCATGACGATTATCGTTTTCTGCTCGCTCCGGATGGTCTGAAACAGCTCTATTGAGCCGTCTGTAACATAAAGCTACAATGAAATTAACACAGACCGTTCAGAAACGACGTTTCGTCGTTGACGATTTTCTTTTTAACACGAAAGTGTTTTATGCCGGGGTCCACCACGGCTCCACTGATGCATTTCCGTCACGGATATGACGTTGTAAAATATAAAGACTAACATATGGCAAAGAAAAAACTATAAGAAACTGTTCCGTCACTGGGAGTCGAACTTACGACCTCTCGATCGCCGGCGCGCAGCCCGAAACGACTCCGCCACAGACGGCATGCTCTCTGCGATGCTAACGGCGAGCTATTTATGTGCACCATTTACCGGTGGCGGTACTCAGAGATCGGCGGTACAGCGTGTGTTTGTTATCACTAGCGAGATGGCGTGAAGGGCTCGAAGAGCGCGCTTTAAATGTCGCGGTACTTAGATGTGGGCGCAAAAAGACAAGAACGAAGGGAAGAAGACACACACACTGGCGCTACTGACAACAAAAAAACGTTTATTTTCATTCACCAAGCCTACTTATATACCTTTTTTTGCACACGACATTCACGTGACCACTAGCATATAACATGAAAAACCAGCAATACAATCACCAACATGACAGGGTTGCAACCTCCTATGACGAAATTGACCGCTTCTGCATCACCGGCAACCAGACAGACCTTAACACATGCGCAGGTAGTCTAATTCCTTTTTGCTCAAAGATAGTGACGTTTTGCTAACACAACTTTCACCAAAATAGTCTATCTGTTCCGCTGCGATTACTAATCTAGTGATTTCGCACTTGTTCAAAATTGGGTCGGCACGTGCATTTATGGCAGTGTACCGCCAAAAACCCGTCAGGGGGAGTCTTGCCCACTTTGTTGCTGTGCTCTCTGAGCCTATCATTGAGGCAGCGGCCGGTCTGCCCAATGTAAAACCGGCCGCATGACAAAGGAATCCGGTAAACGACGCACGTTTTGCATTGAACAAATGCCTTACTGCGCTTCTTCGGGCATATTATACTAATATTCTTATCAGGCGTTAGTTTTCTTGCACAAGTTACCCAGTTTGTATGGGGCAGAAAACAGAACACGAGTGTTAGATTTGCCTGCAATCTTCTTAAGGTTATGCGACACTTGATGAATGTAAGGAACCACTGCTACACTCGCTTTTTTAAGGGCGGGCGAACCTGTGGTGGTGGACTTATCTTGTGTACCTTTAGCCCGGCGGAGTAGGCATTCTGTTACAGACACCATCAGATGGATGGGGTAGCCGGCTGATTGTAGCCGTGACACTTGATGCCTAAAACTTTCGTCTACCAAATGTGAACACGATTTGATGAGCGCATTGTTGAGGCACATTTTTGCAATGCCTCTTTTTATGAGCTTTGAGTGGCTCGAGTTGAAAGTTAGTAACGCCTTTTTAGCCCTGGGCTCATACGCCCAGCAGGTGTGAGTATCTGTGAAAACAAACTTCAGATCGAGGAATCTAATAGTTCTATCGACCGGCAACTCGACAGTCATGACAAGAGGACTAAGAAAACTGCGTAAAATGCATACAATGTCATTACACTGATCATAGAACATATCCAACGTGCTGTTAAAAACACCATAAAATTGTCAACAAATCTAAAAATGGTTACACATTTAGAATGTTGGTCAAGTGTCAGAGACGGACGACGGCCAATTTTTGCTAAAAATAAATTACTTAAAATGGGAGCCAAGCAAGAGCCGATGCAAATTCCTTTTTTCTGCAGAAACAGAGTCTCATTTCTTAAAATGAAAGTAGCGGATAGATAAAACCCAAGTAATTCTAAAAAAGCACCTACAGAAACACCGCCTTCACAGGAAAACTTCACAGCCCCCATTTCGTCTATACATTCTTCGACGCTCTACAAGAGCTCGTCATTGGGTATGGAGTAATAAAGGTCCTTAATGTCAGCAGAAAATGCCATAATGCCTTCGTTGGCATGAGCATTCGCGAAATCTACCACCTGGTCAGAGTTTTTTTATAAGAAAGGGATCTCGAATCTCAAGTAATCCGAGTTTATCTAGCAAATACGTTGCAATCTGTTTTTGCCATGTGCCTTTTTCAGAGATGATGACTCTGAAAGGAATGTCGGATTTGTGCGTTTTTGCACTAAAGAAAACATCCAGGGACAGTCTTTCGCTTTTTTCAACGCTTTTACGTAATTTGTCAAGTCCCATGTTTTTGCACATTTCTACGGCTTTGGCTTTTACTTTACGTAGGGCAACATCTTTGTGCTCATTAAAAACTTCAGAAACAGCCTTGCATGCTTTGACATTAAAACAGTTACGTTAAAAAACAGCAAAGCCTCCCTCTTTGTCGGCGAGAATGACACAAAGAGAGTGACTTTCGAGGTAGGAACATACGTTTTTTACAGGCAGTCTGGAAGCCGTTGGTTTGCAGCGCAGCAACACGTCGACACCCTCGGAGTTAATCCTCATTTCGTCCTCTGTGGGAGCACGCCGGGACATTTGGCGCACCACAGAAAGCAGCTCAGCGTTTGTCCTTGAAATCTCAACACCAAACTTCGGGCCAAGGCTAAGAACATGATGCACGTCCTCTGGAAGGCTCAGACCTTCAGGGTTGCAGACTACACTGTTGACTTTTTTCGGTACCTTCGCAACGCGGACTCGAAGATGCCTTACAGGATCTTCCAAAGGTTCTCAGTAGCTTGATCCGCAAGACGAAGATGCCTTTTCAGAAGACATGCCGCGACGCTAGACTCAAAGGCGGCGTGCAACTGTACACTGAGGTACGCCCGAAGCAAACGAGCTTGGCGTAACCATTCAGAGCGCAAAATCTTCAACACTCTCTTCCCGTGTCTGATGGACGGAGTAAAACCACCAAAGATGGCTACAACGTCTTCTGGTAGAAAGCCTTTGCGAATGCAAAAACTAAGCATTCTTGATCTGGATATAGCCGTGGCGAGGAAGGCAACAGTACGGCTAGGATCTTGACACACAAGTAAGAAAGGGCCCGATGAACAAGAAATGAAATTGACGAGGGTAGCGATGCGGGCTTGTCGGTCTGTCATGGTACTTGGATGTGGGCGCAAAAAGACAAGGACGAAGGGAAGAAGACACACACACTGGCGCTACTGACAACAAAAAACGTTTATTTTCATTCACCAAGCCTACTTATATACCTTTTTTTTGCACACGACATTCACGTGACCACTAGCATATAACATGAAAAACCAGCAATACAATCACCAACATGACAGGGTTGCAACCTCCTATGACGAAATTGACCGCTTCTGCATCACCGGCAACCAGACAGACCTTAACACATGCGCAGGTAGTCTAATTCCTTTTTGCTCAAAGATAGTGACGTTCTGCTAACACAACTTTCACCAAAATAGTCTATCTGTTCCACGTCCTCCCACGCGCTAATCCCCCCACGCGGATTAGCGCGCGCCTCGATAGGGCGTCAGCCATGTTTTTTTTTCTTTGTTTGGGACTCGAATCTGGAACTATCGCCAAGCTGATATTTGAAACTCATCTTGTTAGGTATGACTGCTCAGAAAGGGAGTTGGTCAGTTGGTCGAGGGTCCGAGTCTTGGAGTGGACATTTTTTGTGAACGGGGAGCATTTTTTTCAGAAAAAATGGCATGGATTTCCTCGTTTCGTGCTACGAAAAGTTGGATAGTATTTTTTTATTTGTTCAATTAATGGAGCCAGCCTGGAATAGAAAATATTTTTTCACACTTTCAACCCTTTTCCTTTCGTTTTCAGAGTCCCACAGTGCAGTCGTTAGCTCAAACGTTTAGAAATGTGAGCCACGTTCATTGGATTTAGATGTAGCTACAGTCAGCAAACTGTATGCAGGCGTTCTCTCATAACTACGTTATGCTCGACGACGCGGGTTCTGTCCAGGGCATCTGTGGCCAATATTTTGATCGGGGCGAAATGCAAGAACTCAAAGGCTCCCTTATGCATTCACTTGAGACGGCTCGAAGGCGAAAACCATCTTCGTTTCACTCCTGCGTTGTACATAGGGAGCCTACATGACCGGCCGGCTTAGGGTGATGTCAGCCTTTGATACACTACATACCGCCAACGCACCGCCGCCCACCTAAACACAATGTTGCCACAGAGTGACGCCGCGCTGTCGCGCCATCTTGGTCACCGCACTGCGTCTTCGCCCGGTTCTTGTTTGCGCATCGAGTAATCGCAGTTACTCCCCGGCAATACGGCGCCGAAGGTAGCGGTAGCGCGTCAAACGCTGCCAGTGAAGCCTGAGGAACGGAAATGCCTGGATGTTGCGTACCGCTGTGCAGTAACCACTGCAGAAAGGGCGTGCGGATATTCCGCTTCCCAATGAGCCAGAGCCGACGAAAACTTTGGCTCGCTCAAAGAAGCGAGACTGCTGGGAGCCCAACACTGTGTCCCGTGTTTGCTCTGTGAGTGGTGCGTACTTTGCTCACCAATTTCTTTGCCGCAGGACACGTTATACGTCATTCTAAAAAGACAGGGCGTCTAAACACGGACACAAGAAAGTCCGTGTTTGTACGCCCTGTCTTTTTAGAATGAATACTTACCAACTAGCTCAGCTCTCTGTTATTCTAAACGTTATATGTGTTTGACGGTGTTTGCGTATGCATATATAGGCGAAGATTTCGTTGCTGCGTTCGCGCATTCCGAGTAGGAAGCCTACACACGAGAAGCGTCCGTGCGGAGACGCACTCGCTAGTCGTAAGCTGTAGCCCGCTTCGCGTGAACTCGCGTCAACGTCGCTCAGCGTTATGTCGCAAGAGTTTGTGTGCAGGCTGCGACTTTCAATAGATGGCGAGCCACTGCTAACAGTGCAGGTCACGAGTAAATCCAGTCACGGTCGCCCTTTTGGACAGGAAGAGTGCTTCGCGTGGCTCAGGGGAGCGGCGTTGGTGACCGTAATGTCGGCGCACAAAAACCACGCCAAATTTGGTCGAAGTTGGCAACAGCGTGCGCACTACCCGCTGGGTTTTACGGTGTTTTTGAAAGCACTTTTTTAGATGTCGCCACCCTAAAGCGGCCGGTCATGTAGGCTCCCTAGATGTATTGATCCTGCCCCGCCATTCTTCGAAAACTTTTTGCACCGAACGTGACTTTGCACTGCCTGCGAAATCGGTGGCCCCTCATCTGGTTTTGCATTGCCTCCGTGATTGCACCACAATTGACCAATCTACGACGTCATGTGATGACGTAATCATGTGACGTTACGTCCCAGTGACTGCCCAATGATGTCACAAATTTTGTCGATTTGTGACATCATCGTGACCTCATATGGTGACGTCATCACGGGATGATGATTTTTTTGCATCACTCGTCCCCGACGCCGGACGCCGAAGTCGCTGACGCGGGACGCCGACGCCGAAGGTCAAATTTCGCGTTTGATGACGCATTTAAAGCTTTTGCCTTAAAAAAAAACTAGTGACTCGCGTTAAAGAAGCACATGTGGTCAGAATTACGCCGGTGTCCACGACTAGAACATGCCTCATAATCATATCGTGATTGTGAAACATGAAGCTCCACAAATTATTATTATAACGTAATAATATCGGATAATCGCGATTTGAACAACAAATTAGGCGTATTTTTTTCGCATGCTGCGTTGCCGGCTGTTGTTCTATTGACATTGAACACCCGAGTTCACCACCGCAAGCCGATGTTGGGGCTTACGGACCTTCACCCCTCTAAAAACAATGCAACAACAAGTTCAGATCAACCAACACGCTGAAATGTCTGCCTGAGCCATCAAACAAAGGTTCTTTTATCGTTTTTATGCATGTGAGCAGTGCTTCAACATTGGCTGACCATCCAGCCACTTGTATGTTGGATTGCTGTTTTTATGTTCCTTGTTCGGCCCACACTTTAGCATCACGTAGCAGGTGCGGTAAACTCAGGGAGTATTTTTAGATCCTTTGGCCTTGTAATGTTTGTCACTGTGCGAAAACCGGCAAGGTACGTGTCGTTCGCTGAAAGCAGCACCCGTGGTGTTGAGAAAGCTTAAATTATTTTTTTTCTTTTGTTCTTCTCTCGTTTTCATTTAATTTTGTACAAGGCCTTCTGCTATTGCACGAAATGGCTGCTCTCTACGTGACCAGTGGTCCTGCCTCGGAACGACGTTCGTTTTTTCAGAACGCGCTACCACTATTTTGAAACGGTTTTGAGCTGGAATCAAAACACTGCACCCTCTTCCCGTAATTAATCTCTGGGTATTGGAAATATACGCTGCGAAAGACCGCACCTTTTGAAGAACATAACACTATTGAGGAAGCACTATAGCCAAAATAGAAGCCGAACTTTAGGCAAGCATATTTAATGCGCACAATGTCAATGTATAGTTCACGCAGTAAACGCTTATTTTTATGTAGCAACTTGCAGAATATTCACACGCGTATTGAGGCGTACGCCATTTATCATTTCAGTGAGATATTAGATGCATTGGGTCATTCCATTATAATTAAAAAAAAAGACAGAAAGAGAGTAGTGCAGCAATACTGCCGGACTTCATCGCTAAAGAGACGCTTGTCATGTTTCGTCGTACCTTGTCCTATTGTGTAGACGCGTGACATAAATAGAGCACTGCACCAACGATCTTCTCATAGTTTGTGCAGTGCTACATTCTTTCTGTTCTAGTCAGGTTGTACATTGTTCCGCGTATGGTGTTGTCCTGTATTCATTGACGAGGACTGCAGTGCCTCTCGCTGTGTTCATTCATACGCGTATCACACTTGACCTGTGATCGCTAACGAGGGGAAGGAAATACGGTCATTTTTTTTGTGTGTAGGCTTATTATTATAACGTTTTTTCCCCCTAACAAACACTACGGTAAGATTAACGCCAATGATTTCCAAATATACATAGTTTTCATCCACGGCGTAGAGAAAAGAGAATATATTGTAAGCTTTTTTGCTTAGCTTTTTGCCTTTTTATTGCATGCGTGGTTTTCATAAATCGTTTTTCACATGGCGCTATAAAAGTGACACGAATTGAAACTATAAATTCACGTTCTGGTACCACGTGTGCACATAAGTGGGAAAGCTATAGCAGAGTGCACGTAATTCAACTTAATCAGTTGAAGCGCTTCCAGATCGACCTATCATAAAAACGTTCAGAAAGACCTCCAGCCATCCTGTTTCAAGGTCGCCGCACTTCGCTGTGAACTACTTCGGATAGAAGTGAAGTTTAAGTTTCATTAACTACAGCTACAATCTGGCGCTCTTGTAAATCATAGATGATCATCTGTTGTGGCGGATGCACAGCCTTCCTGCAGCGTGCACGCAACATTTTGTATGGCTGTACACAATATGCGATCTATATGGACGTTGACGTGGTGTGAAACAGATTGCATCTATTCCACAGATTGACATCGATGTCCCGTTAAATGAGAAGGCAGACAAACCTTATGCGCTATCATGTAAACTTCAGTGTGGGAGAAACTATAATAAGGAATATAATGAAGATGGTTTTTGTCGCTTTCAGACGAATCTGTTATATCCCGAAAATGAAATATATATATATATATATATATATATATATATATATATATATATATTGTGGCGAAGCAATTGGTACTGCTTAACGGTTGCGCTCTCCAGCGGCACCTAGTGGGTCGTCCTCTTCTAAACGCCTCTCGCGCTCGGAGCCCGTGCTTTTGCCTTGACTGTCGCCATAGTGCATTGTCGCCGAGTGCCGTCCAATAAACAGCTTAACAAATTGGTGGAGGTGCTGTGCTCCCATTCAATGCCCCTGGAGCTTCGTTCCCGTACTCTGCCATCTACCATGGCCCAAGACGCCGCTCAGCAAACGCCGCCTCCCACACCGACCACATGTCCCGGTGTCCCACGCATCCGCGATCCACCTATCTTCACTGGCGCCGATGGCACCGACGTGGAGGACTGGCTCGCAATTTACGAGCGCGTGAGCGTACCCAAAAATGGGACGAAGCAGGCAAGTTGAGCAACTTGGTCTTCTACCTCGCGGGAGTAGCAAGCTTGTGGTACAAAAACCACGCGTCCGATTTTGCTACTTGGTCGGATTTCAAGACCGCTGTCATCAACGTTTTTGGCCGCCCTGCAGTTCGTAAGCTGCAAGCAGAACAGCGCTTACGCGAACGAGCTCAGCAGTCCGGTGAATCTTTCACCAGTTATATCGAAGACGTCCTGGACTTGTGTAAGAAAGCCAACGGCACCATGTCCGAGTCTGACAAGATCCGGAACATTATAAAGGGCATTGACGACGATGCCTTCACCATGTTGCGCGCTAAAAACCCTTCCACCGTGGCCGAGGTCATAACACTGTGCCATAGCTACCAGGAGCTCCGCCGGCAACGTTCGATGACCCGTCGCTCTGCATCACGCGACGAAGAGCTTGCTGGCTTGGCGGCCATACCTGACCAGGCCACGCTGCTGGCAGAAATGAAGGCATTCGTGCGCGAGGAAATCGCACGCCAGTTCTCTCTCCTGGCCTTCGCCCACCCGCCGCACGTTCAACAGTCGTCGACGACCCTTCTTCCTCCCATCCGCCGAGCGATTGAGCAGGAAATCGCGGAGGTGATGCCTGAGTACCGCCAGCAACCTCAGGCTCCTGCGCCACAGAGTTATGCTCAGGTTGTCGCCAGGACGCACCAGGCAATCCCTGAGGCTGCACCGTTGAGTTACGCCGAAGCCGCCGCTAGACCTCCGTTCTTCGTAGCGGGCGTGCCGGCTACGTATGCTGCCGTCATCCTTAGGCACCCACTGCAGCCCACCGGGCAGTCATTTCAGCAGCCGCCCCGTCAATCGCATCCTGCGACGTGGGCGGGACCTGCCCCGGCGAACCGATGGCGCACACCCGACAATCGGCCCATCTGCTTTGCATGCGGTTATGCCGGTCACGTGGCCCGTTACTGCCATCGCGTGCAGCCGCCTCGAGTCGCGTCAACCACCACCAGCCAGTCCAGCCGTGCAACCACCACCAGCCAGTCCATCCACTCGCCGCTCTCCGTCTCCACGCCGTCGCTCACTGTCACCAATGCGGCCACGTTCTGTCGCACGAGAGCAGGAAAACTAGTCGCAGTCCACGAGGCAAGGGCTGCGACGCTATCGAACTGTAAAAGCCCTCAGCGAAGTCCATCGAATGTTATAGACGTGTTTGTGGACGGTGTTCGCGCATCTGCCCTTGTCGACACTGGAGCCGCCGTATCCGTTATGGACGCAAAACTTAGCCGCTTACTTCGAAAAGTGAAGACGCCACTTTCTGGGATGTCCCTCCGTACCGCCAGCTCCCAGAGTATTAGGCCTACAGCAGTATGCACTTCTCGCGTCGTCATTCAGGACGTTCTGTACGACGTCGAGTTCATCATAATTCCTGCATGCTCCCACGACGTCATCCTGGGATGGGATTTTCTCTCCCGCCACGACGCCATAATTCACTGCACACCAGCCGCCCTCGAATTCTCACCGTTCTCACATTTGACGCCGGCAGACAGTCCATCGGCATTCACCAAGACCCTCGTCAAAGACGATACCAAGGTTCCTCCGAACTCGTCGACGGCTGTGCCAGTTTACTGCGACGGTCTCTGCGACACAATTGCACTCCTTTCGCCATCTGACCGCGTTTGCACTAGGAAAGGGTTGCTGGTACCTTTCGCGACCGTGCAAGTCACTCAGGGTAGCACCGCTATTTTTGTTACCAACCCATCCCCGCACATTGTTACGTTGGTGCGAGGGGAATGTCTCGGCAGAGTGGAGCCCCTCGAAGACGCACAAGTTCTGGACGCACCCGATGACTCGCGCTGCACGAGTTCCCGTACCATCAGTGCCATTTCCACGTCTGATTCTTCACCCGCGGATGTATTTGGTCCCTCCATTGCTGACAACCTTACGTCGGTCCAGCGTTCCCAGCTTCTGTGCCTGTTGGAAGAATTTCATTCTTCTTTCGATGTCGGGCAAACTTCTCTCGGCCGCACGTCCGCTGTTACGCATCGCATCGACACTGGCGCCCAACCACCACTGCGGCAACGTCCATATCGCGTGTCTCCCACAGAACGTCGGGTAATTAATGAGCAAGTGGACGATATGCTTCGACGCGACGTTACTCGACCCTCGGACAGCCCGTGGGCGTCTCCTGTTGTTCTCGTTGCCAAGAAGGACGGTTCCGTGCGCTTCTGTGTCGACTACCGAAGGCTCAACAAGATCACTCGGAAGGATGTTTATCCACTGCCGCGAATCGACAACGCGATTGACAGCCTCCAAGGAGCGGAATACTTTTCATCTCTCGATTTGCGCTCGGGGTACTGGCAAGTACCCATGGCTGATGACGCTCGACCGAAGACAGCCTTTGTCACGCCCGACGGCTTGTACGAGTTCAACGTCATGCCGTTTGGTCTGTGCAATGCGCCCGCGACCTTCGAGCGCATGATGGACACCGTTCTGCGCAACTTGAAATGGCACACGTGCTTGTGTTACCTGGACGACGTCGTCGTGTTCGCTCCGGACTTCTCCACGCATCTTCAGCGCCTGCGGCATGTTTTGACGCGTTTGACCAACGCCGGCCTCCAATTGAACCTGAAGAAGTGCCGATTTGCAGCACGGCAGCTGACAATCCTAGGCTACGTCGTGTCCAAGGACGGAATCCTTCCCGATCCGGCCAAGCTTCGGGCCGTGGCCGAATTTCCCAAACCTACGTCCATCAAAGAACTGCGCAGTTTCGTAGGCCTGTGCTCCTATTTTCGACGTTTCATAAGCAACTTTGCCACCATCATATCGCCGCTGACGAAGCTCCTTGGAAGTAACGGGCCCCTACATTCGTGGTCGTCCGAATGCGACGACGCGTTCGCAAAGCTCCGTCGTTTGTTGACGTCTCCTCCCATACTACGCCACTACGACCCTACGGCCCCAACAGAGGTACACACGGACGCAAGCGGTGTAGGCCTCGGTGCTGTTCTTGCGCAACGCAAACCAGGGTTCCCCGAATATGTCGTCGCCTACGCAAGTCGTACGCTTACTAGAGCCGAGACCAATTACACTGTCACGGAAAAAGAGTGCCTGGCATCATCTGGGCCCTTACAAAATTCCGACCTTATTTGTATGGTCGCCCATTTGACGTCGTCACCGATCACCACGCACTATGCTGGCTGTCGTCATTGAAGGATCCCTCGGGCCGTCTCGCCCGTTGGGCACTTCGCCTGCAAGACTACGACATCCGCGTGCTGTACCGCAACGGACGTCAGCATGCTGACGCCGACGCCCTCTCGCGCTCCCCCTTGCTTGACGACAATTCCTCCTGCTCAGTGTCTCACACTGCTGTTTCTTCTATCGATGTTCACACCATCGCTACCGAGCAGCGCAAGGATAAATGGATCGCTTCACTAATAGACTTGCTCACTGATCCGTCGACAACACCAACCACTCGCGCGTTGCGTCGTCAAGCCCACCATTTCACCATTCGTGACGACCTATACTGCACCGACGCAATTACAACGCCGACGGCCGCCAGTGGCTACTTGTGATACCCCGAAGTCTGCGTGCTGAAATATGCGAGTCCTTCCACTCTGATCCGCAATGCGCGCACTAGTTTTATTCAGTGGTCACAATAACGCAATTTTATCACACCCTACACAATGCGCAACAAATGTCGTAATAAGTACAAAAAGTGCGTACACTACATGCACTATGGTTTGCCTTAGGTTCCGATAAATTAACCTTACGTGTAACGTATCAAGACATGCGAATTGTAGCGCGACAGATAACTTAGCGATCTGCTCACCGATAGCAGGAAATAAAGTAGGCACTGCGTGTTCACGAAGGAAACCAGGCAGCAGGAATACTGATCCATGAAAATCCAGCAAGCACACTACTCCGAACCGTTGCCCCGGTGTCTTATCTAGAAGAGAAGGCTCGCCAGGCATACGCGTGTTCCTATTGCATCCTTCGGACACCACATCGTTTCCGCGAGTACCGAGGAAAGCGTTCGGCGTGAAATGTTAGCCGCGTCGTGCCGTTGCCCGTTGAACACCGCAGCCAACACGTTCACCAACGATGAAACGCACCTCGCAACTTCGCGAACACCATAATGAAATTCTCACCACAATAATTCACATAACGCATGCAAGTGCGAAACACCAGAACACGTGAGGGGTCGTGTGTTGCAGACGAGTTTACGAGCGCGCCTTTCGATGCACTGCAAGGGCTGCACAGAATAACAATGACGTGCACCTCTTTTCAGGGGGCGCTAAGAAAAAGGTTTTTCGTAATAATTAAACGCTATCCTACATTCTTGGCACATTGCACCTACACAATATTGTTCACGAAATAAATGTAACTTGTAAAACATTAAGATTTCTTCGCCCTTGAATAAAACTTGGTTTTTCGGTATTAGTGTTTGTTCCCTCCAAACATAGTCGCGCTTCAATCGCAGCAACCATAATTCTCCTTGCTGGTGTCGTTGGCGATAGATTCTGAACCGCTTTTCGTCCGAAGCTTCGCGACCTCTTTGGATCGACCTTGCTGTGGCCGTTAAGCAGTTTGTTGGTGTGAAGGTGATGTTGACACGTGTTCCCCTCTTTCTTGCGCTCGGTATTTATTCTGTTATCGTGAGCAATAAACGTCAGTTGTTAGTAGCGCCGTGTTAGTAGCCCCAGCGAAAGCTGGAATAGCGGGTTTTCCAGAGCCCCTTGTAGGCTCTTTTGGATCAACGAATACAAGTACACATACAGGGTACCCACACGTCATAAGCCACCGTAACTTTCATGAATGCCATTATTCTTCATTCTGCGGATAAGCGAGGTATCGGCTACACATCTGTCAATAATTATGTACACTTTGTGCTGTGACTGATGGAATAGAAAAACATTATTCGGGTTCGACGGCGCGTTAACAAGCAAGCAGCGGGCCGCTCCCACGCCTGACGATGAAGAATTATGGCTGGGCCTTTTATGATGGGTTGGAAGCCTTCAACGACCCACTCGTTGCGCAATTCGCGTTATGTGATGCCTGGTTGTTATTTTACTCTTCTACGACGGTGTATTACATATGTTAGCCCGACTCCTTGACCAACATGACACCTTAATAGAGTATTTTTGCGAATGACTTTCGAGCACCAGCCTGGCTCTGTCGTAGAATACGCGGCTGCCACGCACAGCGCCGGGCTTCAAATCCCATCTGTGCGTAGAATATTTTTCTAATTTTATTTTTTACTATTTCTCGTGATAGCGGTTACGGACACCACCGGCGGCGGCGGCGGCGTATAACTACGGCGCCAAAATCGGCTCATGATGTGATCTCATAACAGCTTTCGCTGTAATATATACACCAGAGCACGCCTGTCTCGCACCCAGGCTGCTGGCAAGCCGAGCGGATACTCTCGCACCCAGACGCCGGGCTGGCCGGACTGCCAAGGCGCGCGCGGGTTGCACCAAGTAAACAGGGCAAGCTGCAGTTCTGAGGATTTAAAGTGCGAAAAGTACCTACCTGTTCACGCCGCTTCAGCGTATAAGAGCTCGTCTGGGCACTACTGCGTCGTCTTTGGATGGCAAAACAAGCAGCGCAACAGGAGGATATTACTTGTCTGCGGCGATCACGACGCGCCACGGGAATAGCGTCGGCGCGGTGTTTTGAGCTTCGCCGTGAATGGATAACTGTGATTCAAGCAGAAAAACTAGGAGCCGAGTGAAAATGCGCGAGTAAGTACACTAACTGCGTGTATTCTGCAGTGTGATGCCCACCTATTTCATTTTACGAACCTAATTTGCCTGACACGCAGCTGGGTTGAACGCAGGCGCGAGCTTTGTTTAGGGGTGCACTTCAAACCCTTAAGCATTTCCTTGGACGAAAATGTAGTGCAAGGTAGTGCTTTCAAGCACAAGCAATCAGCATGCTTTGCCACTTTCAACGTAGTAACAAGCTTTAGTGCTTTTGATGGCATCCACGCCTTCAAAGTTACAAGCTTTCGGCTTTAAAAGGTAGTACATGATACGGTGTTCCTCAACAGCTGGCCAGAATTTCGTGCTTTCATTTCAGTGTTTGATGTTCCCAAATTTATTTCGACACGGGGCATCTAGCTGCACATAATACATATATTGGCACGTAAGTAAATAATACTCGCGCCAGTGTCCTTGACGTCGCAGGCGTAGCGCTAGCTCAATCAGCTAAGTTTTTAGCATATTTAAACAGCACACATTTAATAAGAGACAGCCGGATTACGCCCATTTAAATATCGGCTTAACTAAGAGTAGCATAGTTTCGCGTATAAATCGTCATCGTTACAGTATAAAAATCGCGCAGATAGCTTCCAAAAGGGATCGATGGACGTCACTGCAGGTGACACTCTCTGACAGCACGCTTTTGTGAGCAAGACGCATTATTGTAAGAGCGCTCATGGAACGAAAATTACGTTCTGCGAAACTACGCGCAAAGCCCACCCTAATTATTATGCGGTGCATGTTAAAATGGCGAGTTTTGACAAAACTTTGTGCGCAACTTGTAATATGCGCCAACAAAGCATCGTTTCACTCTTTCGCGACCTGCACTGCAATTACAACTCACGCGTACAACAGCGAGGACGTTTTATTTACAAATGTAACAGCGCACGTACCTGACATGGTTGCTTCCGCAGCCTGCTCAGCACGTATATATAGCGTATACATTGTGGACTTGCATGAGCAAGGTGTTCTTGATGTTCTAACAAAAACGGCGAAAATGTCCAGGCTAGAAAAAAATTCGGCAGATCCCACGCACTGTGGGAACCGATGTAATGCGAAGCAGCCAGCAAAGAGCTGCATACATCGCCTTGTTTGCCTTTGAGCCAAATGAAATCATTGATGCCATGGCATCTGGTCCACCATATATCGCATGTCTGCCATGCACGCATGCATGCATAATGTAGTATACACCATGCCAATGAAACGCATATTCTGGTATATACAATGCATGACCTCTCGCTTATGTTCATCACGCACTCGTGTCGTGCCATACCAATTTTGGTATAAATCCAGTTAACAAAGCGGCCGGAAGCACACCATGACAGTGGCATGTAAATCATACCGTACATGACATGCATGTCATGATTTTCATGTTAACACCTTTTATTTACGTTCGCCATACAGTCGCTTCGCGCAATACCAACTTTGGTGTATATCAAGCTAGCGAAACGGCCGCGAATGCACCCATGACCGCGGCATGTAAATCATGACATACGTAACATCATGTCACGGTTTTCATGTTAACACCTTGTCACAAATTAGCGGGTTATAAAGCGCGCGCGAGGCCGCTTTCAGCTGGCTACGAGACAGAACGGCGCGAACCGCTCGCCCAAGAAGCGCAAAAGACGAAAAAACAAGCATCAAAAGACGCCGGCGCGCCGCATCCTCCTCACCCCATCGAGCCAGGCGCAGACGACGCGATCAAACGCCCGGCAAATCCTGGATGTTTCAGAAGGAAGGGGGGACGCATCCGCGAGCGATGCCGCCGCGATTCGAACCTACGAGAAAGCTCTCGCCCTTTCCCCAGGCTTAGCTGTACTGCACGCCGAAGAAACATCCCGACGCTTCTAGAAACCGGGGGAGAAGGGATAAAAGCGTGCAATCGACGACAGGCAGTCAGTGTGGAGGGAGACAGTCAGCGAAGGAGCGAGCGAGTCAGTCGGCCCGGTGATGGTGAAGTTATGCGAAGTGTGGCTCCGTTAGCCAAAGAAGACGTGGTTATGATGGTGTGCGGTCGGCCGATCGTCAATTTGGAAGAATTGGATGACGACGCCGTGTGAGCCGTGACAAGTCACGACGACGGTTGAGCTACGACGATCAACGCTGGAGCTGGTGTGAGTGTTTCCTTGAAGAGAAGCATTCGATTACCGTCCAAGTATTGTGGACTGGATACGCCATTATCTATTCAGGACTTTAACTGTCCTTGAATAGTTGTAATGCATGCGATTGCATTCGTAGCGTGTGATCTGTTTGTTTAGCTCCCGTTGTGTAAACACCATCTGGATTACATTGTGAAGCTGTAACGGGTACCAGCCGAGTGTGCACGTGTTTGTGTTATTTGTATTGCCTTAACTGAGAATATATTTCGTTTTCGTTTGTGTTATCGACTCTCGGCT
Source organism: Rhipicephalus sanguineus (assembly GCF_013339695.2). NCBI lineage: Eukaryota > Metazoa > Arthropoda > Arachnida > Ixodida > Ixodidae > Rhipicephalus > Rhipicephalus sanguineus. The sequence continues at coordinate 137,705,355 of NC_051184.2, forward strand.
CTGACTCGGTCTTTGGACCACAACCGGCGTCCGCTGGCGCACCAAAGGACCAACCCTAAATTGTCCGCGCTTTCGTGGTGCGTTTTCGGAGGGCCGTGACGCCAGCCCTTAGAATCCGCCCGGCGATTGCCGTCCCCATTAACGGGATTAGTCACACACCTGTTATTCATGTTCGTCATACAGTCGCGTCGCGTAACACCAATTTTGGTATATATCAAGCTAGGAAAACGGCCGCGAATGTATCATGAGTGTGGCTTGCAAATCATGTCGTACATGACTTGCATGTCATGTTTCCATGTTACCACCTCTCATTTACGTTCGTCATGCAGTCGCGTCGCGCAAACCAATTTTGGTGTATACCATGCAAGCGAAACGGCCACGAATGTGCCATGACCATGACATGTAAATCATGTCGTACATGTCATACATGTCATGATTTTCTTGTTGCCACGTGTCATTTACGTTCGTCATACAGTCGCTGCGCGCAATACCAATTTTGGTGTACATCAAGCTAGCGAAGCGGCCGCGAATGCATCATGAGCGTGGCACGTAAATCATGACATACATGAAATGCATGTCATGGTTTTCATCTTACCAACTGTTATTCATGTTATTCATACAGTCACTTCGCGCAATACCAATTTCGGTGTACATCAATCTACTGAAACGGCCGCTAGCGCACCATGAGCGTGGCATGTAAATCAGGTTGTACATGACTTGCATGTCATGATTTTCATGTTACCACCTCTCACTTACGTTCGTCATACGGTCGTGTCGCGCAATACCAATTTTGGTGTATGTCATGCAAGCGAAACGGCCGCAAGTGCAGCATGAGCGAGGCATGTAAATCATGACATACATGTCATAGATGTCATGGTTTTCATGCCAGCAGCTGTTATTCATGTTCTTCATACAGTCACATAGCGCAATACCAATTTTGGTGGATATTAAGCAAGCGAAACGACCACGTGTGCGCCATGAGCATGACATGTAAATCATGTCGTACATGTCATGCATGTCATGATTTTCATGTTACCACGCCTAATTTACGTTTGTCATACAGTCGCTGCGCACAATACCAATTTTGGTGTATATCAATCTACTGAAACGGCCGCTAGCGCACCATGAGCGTGGCATGTAAATAAGGTTGTACATGACTTGCACGTCATGATTTTCATGTTACCACCTCTCACTAACGTTCGTCATACGGTCGTGTCGCGCAATATAAATTTTGGTGTATATCATGCAAGCGAAACGGCCGCAAATGCACTATGAGCGTGGCATGTAAATCATGACATACATGTCATGGATGTCATGGTTTTCATGCTACGATCTGTTATTCATGTTCTTCATACAGTCACATAGCACATTACCAACTTTGGTGTATATCAATCTAGCGAACGACCGCGAGTGCGCCATGAGCGTGGCATGTAAATCATGTCATACATGACATGCATGTCATGATTTTCATGCTACCACGTGTCGGTTATGTTCGTCATACAGAAATGTCTCGTCATACCAGTTTTCGTATATATTCCTTCACTTAAACGGCCGCGAGCGCCCAGAGACCATGTCATGTAAATCATGCTGCACATGACATGCGCGTCATGATTTGCATGTTAGGACCAGTCATTATGTTCGTCATGAATTCTTGTCACGCCGTACCAATTTTGGTGTATATGAAGTTAACGGAACGGCCGCAAGAGCCTAAGGTCGTGGAACGTAAATCATGCTGTCCATGACATTCGTGTCATGATTTTCCTGATATGACCTGTCATTTATGTTCGTAATAAAGCCATGTTATGATACACCAATTTTGGTATACATCCGTTTAACGAAACGGCCAGGAGAGCACAAATTCGTAGGCGGCTAGATATAGATAGATAGATAGATAGATAGATAGATAGATAGATAGATAGATAGATAGATAGATAGATAGATAGATAGATAGATAGATAGATAGATAGATAGATAGATAGATAGATAGATACGCTCAAAGTCGCAGAAGTTCGCTAAGAAATGCTTCGCATTTAAAAACACGCTCTCCGACGGACTGAGTTTCGGGAGTTCCGTGTTTGCATCGTGTAGCGTCGGCTGGCATGGCAGCCCGGGCATGTTTCGTAGCGTGTACGATAGATCGCGCGTCGCGCGATGCCAATATGGCGCTAGGCATGGACTTCGCTGTGTTCTGGTCTATACGGGCGTCAAACGCCATCACTGTCACCAGATCCAGGGCCGAGATCACAGAGTGGCTGCTTACCAATGGCTAGGTAGGTGGTGAATGTAAGCAAGGAAGGGCCACCACCGGTGGTATCTGTCGACCAGGTGGACGCCATCACTTCACATTGAAAAGCGAGGTTGAGGGCGTGGAACCTTACCACCTGTTAGAAGTGCTAATGCTTGGTTGATGATGATAGTCAGTAAGAGCGGCCAACGTTTTTAGAATTTTTTTTTCTCATTTCATTTTTTCCTATTTCGCGCGATATTGGTTAGGGACACCGGCGGCGGCGACGACGGCGGCTGCGGACCCCACTGCCGTTGTGACCTGATAAGAGCTTTCGCTGTAAAATCACCAGATCAAAAGAAAGTTGATATAAATGAGCGGTGTATTGACCATATAGCGCTGGCAGCACTCTGTCATCTGCTTGAAAGTCACTTCTAAACCAGCATTCAAGTTCAGCAAGCTTTGGACGTTGTGTCCCGCAAGCACGCATGTTCTTAGACTATTGAAAAAAAATGGCAACGTCGCTAACTTTTGCCATCGCTACCAGAGTGGCCGCCGTGACTGCAGCCAACACACATACGAAGTGGTTGCAAAACGGTCGCCGCAGGAGGAGCAACTGTGACAACGTGCCCAAACACCAGCCCGGAAATCCACTGTCTCTCTCACCACGCGGCGATCGTTTGTTCTGTCGGTCAAAAGGTCCCCGTCTGACATTGTTGGCGATGTAACATTAATGTTATCCAAATATTGCATGCATGTTCTTCCGTTATTCATGCACAGAGACGTTCCTGCTACGTCGTTTTCACATCACAACTTGTTCGTCATCAAAGCCGCCGTCGTAAGTGTCAGTACGTTCAGAACCTGGGTTCATGAAGTTAGGAAAAATTTTTCAGCGCAAAATAACACAGGGACGAGAAGGGAGGACACAACACGTGCGCTAACTTTCAACAAAATGGTTTATTTCAACCGAAGCACGAATATATACAGCGGTGATGCTCAAACGCTACAGCCAGATGTCATGCGCAGAGAAGTACTGATGTCATGCGCAGAGAAGTATTCTGATTTTAACAGGAGACGTGCAGACAAGTGAACTTTCTTATCGTAGCCTTTCACAGAAGATATGCGCACGAACTACAAAATTAATGCATGTTCAAAAAATACAATTCTTTTTCTGACAGGGACAGGGACGGCGTGCTTACACAATCGCTACCAAACTTTGCGATTTCGGCGGCTTCTACTATTAGTCTCGTTAGTTCATCACGGTTAGTCAATAACACCTTGGTGCTCTCAAAAACAGGGGCACACCCACAAGCTCTGCAATGCATCGCGAGCCAGCCATCGTTACCCTTCTTTACAAGGTTGGAGTGCTCTCGTAACCTGTCATTCAGACAGCGCCCCGTCTGTCCGACGTACTGCTTTCCGCAAGAGAGGGGAATCTGATACACCACCGCCTCTCTACAGTCCACGAACTGAGTCCTATGTCTTATCTTGCAAGCAGAGGCGTTTTTCGGTGCTGGACTACTCAGTCTGCAAATAGAATTAAGCTTGCACGGGGCGGAAAAAACTACCTGCACATTAGCACGTGACGCCACCCGTTTTATGTTATGCGAGATTTTGTGCATGTACGGCACAACAGCTATCTTGTTTCGCGCGGCATCAGCGTTGGAACGACGACCTTGATTAGCGTGCCGGTATTTCTTAATCAAGGCCTCGGCGACTGACACCTGGACGTGCACGGGATAGCCAGCTTCTGAGAGGCGGGAGGACTGCTTCCAGAGACTGTCCTTTACACAGTGTTCACAAGATTTGCTGATAACGTTATCTAGGCAGTGTCTGACGATGCTTCTTTTTACGAGTTTGGTGTGGGATGAGCTGAACGGCAAGAACTGCTTGTTGCCCCTTGGATCATACTGCCAGCAGGTCCTGTTATCAAGGAACGTGAATTTGATATCAAGGAAGCGGAGCTTTTCATCATGAGTAGGCAGTTCATGCGTTAATGACAACGGGTCTAGGCACTGTCGGAACAAGTTCAGTACGTTAGCAAATGGAGGTTCAGAGGGAACTCGGTCGCGTTTAAAAATGATCAGGTAATCGTCGACGTACCTAAAGATTCGCCACGTACCTACGTCAGAGGACAAGCTAAGTAGCTTTTTGTCAAGCTGGGCTAAAAATAAGTCACTGAGAAGCGGAGCGATACAAGACCCAATACACACTCCTTGTTTTTGAATAAAGGCTTATCGTCCCAGAGGATGAACGTTGACTTCAGATAAAATGATAAAAGTTCTAAAAAGCCTCTTGCCGACACACCTGAAGCATCCTTGAAGTCAATCCACCCAAAGCTTTTGATACTGTCACTAATACATGTCAGTAGTTGGTCATGGGGTAAGGAGTAGTACAGATCCTTTATGTCAATGGAGAAGGCATACAGACCTTCGTTACTAAGAGGGCTGATAGCTTTGAGCACATCAGTGGAATTCTTCACTAAGAAAGGGTCGTCGATTTGCAACAGCTTGAGCTTATCCTGTATGAACAGAGCCACTGACTTTTGCCACGTGTCATTTTCAGACACAATTACGCGGAAAGGAACCTCCGGTTTGTGCGTCTTGGCGCTAAAAAATACTTCGAGAAAATCTTTTTTGCTTTTAGCAAATCTAGAACTAAGACTAGAAAGTTTGAGTCTTTCGCACAAATCCCTAGCGCAGCTCTTAACCTTGTTCATTGAAACATCGACACGATTCTCGAAGACCGTCGAGACTGCCTCGGAGGCTTTCGAATTGTACAGCTCACCGGTGAACACAGCAAATCCACCTTCCTTGTCGGCCGGAAGCACGCGCAGGGAATGTTCTTTCAGGTAGGCGAGTACACGCTTGAGAGGAACCTTGGAAGGCGCTTGCTTGCACTTGGATAGGACGTCGACACCCTCAGAGATGCACCTCTTATCCTCGGATTCCGGAGCCTGGCGGGATACACGACGTACAAACGACAGCAGCTCGGGGGGAGAGTGCTTGGGCTCGACGGCGAACTTGGGACCCAAGGACAACACAGTCCTAACATCAGCTGGAAGGACCAGAGACTCGGGCGAGTGAATTAAGTCTCGGGCCGCTGAAGGCTTCTTCGGTAACCGAGTGCGCAGCCTGGCCAATTGGCGGGACCAGATGAACTCGGTGACTTGGCTGGCGATGCGAAGGAATTGCCCGAGACTTCGTCTGGCTAGGCTTTCCTTTGTGTCCTCGTAGAGTGCGCTCGTCAGCATCTGCCGCGGTAGGCGGGCCTGCCTGTAGCATTCAGACTTGAGGATTTTTGTGATCCTCATTCCATGTCCAAAAGACGGGTTACATCCACCGAATAGCAGAATCACATCTTCGGGAAGAAGTCGGTTGCGGGCACAAAAGGCATAGGTTCGCGCACGGCAGGTGGCCACAGCGATGAGCGTAGTTAGAGAAGACGGGGTTTGACGATGACACATAGAAGGGCCGTTTGTACTAGAAATGAACTGCGGATAGCCGTGCACAAGAAATGAAATTTCTTGTGCACGGCTATCCCGTGCACGTCCAGGTGTCAGTCGCCGAGGCCTTGATTAAGAAATACCGGCACGCTAATCAAGGTCGTCGTTCCAACGCTGATGCCGCGCGAAACAAGATAGCTGTTGTGCCGTACATGCACAAAATCTCGCATAACATAAAACGGGTGGCGTCACGTGCTAATGTGCAGGTAGTTTTTTCCGCCCCGTGCAAGCTTAATTCTATTTGCAGACTGAGTAGTCCAGCACCGAAAAACGCCTCTGCTTGCAAGATAAGACATAGGACTCAGTTCGTGGACTGTAGAGAGGCGGTGGTGTATCAGATTCCCCTCTCTTGCGGAAAGCAGTACGTCGGACAGACGGGGCGCTGTCTGAATGACAGGTTACGAGAGCACTCCAACCTTGTAAAGAAGGGTAACGATGGCTGGCTCGCGATGCATTGCAGAGCTTGTGGGTGTGCCCCTGTTTTTGAGAGCACCAAGGTGTTATTGACTAACCGTGATGAACTAACGAGACTAATAGTAGAAGCCGCCGAAATCGCAAAGTTTGGTAGCGATTGTGTAAGCACGCCGTCCCTGTCCCTGTCAGAAAAAGAATTGTATTTTTTGAACATGCATTAATTTTGTAGTTCGTGCGCATATCTTCTGTGAAAGGCTACGATAAGAAAGTTCACTTGTCTGCACGTCTCCTGTTAAAATCAGAATACTTCTCTGCGCATGACATCAGTACTTCTCTGCGCATGACATCTGGCTGTAGCGTTTGAGCATCACCGCTGTATATATTCGTGCTTCGGTTGAAATAAACCATTTTGTTGAAAGTTAGCGCACGTGTTGTGTCCTCCCTTCTCGTCCCTGTGTTATTTTGCGCTGAAAAATTTTTCCTAATGTCTTACCAACAAGGCCGAATTTCTCCCCTTGTGCAGTTCATGAAGTTGCGTGCAAGCTATCTGTACCCATTTAGGTAAAACAAAATGATGACCACTGCCACAGTGGCGGACGTGCGCGGCCAGTAAGCACAAGAAGTTTCAGCCGTTCGAGCTTAACGGTGTTCATATGATCGCGAAATGGGGCAATGGGGTTTGCTGTTGTAAAGGAGGATCAGGGCTTACACGTGTCCAGCGGTGTCCCAAGGAAGTGAACCGGACCCGCACACACACTCTCAGACACACACACACACGAACACACACACACACACACACACACACACACACACACACACGCACAAGGAAATCCATCCTACGACGGGCAAATCGGCGCACGTGTTCTGGGAGCGAAGCAGAAGATGAAGAGGACGAACATTGCGCGTGCCGGTTCATGATGATGATAGTTTTCTGTTCGCGGATTACAGCCAACTGCTGCCTTAAACAGGTCCATACCAGACACGATGGTCGAGTGGTTATGCTGCTCGACTGCTGGCCCGAATGTCGCGGGATCGAATCCCGGCCGCGGCGGTTGCATTTTCCATGGAGGCGAAAATGTTTGAGGCCCGTGTATTTAAATTTAGGTGTGCGGTAAAGAACCCCAGGTGGTCGAAATTTTCCGGAACCCTGCACTACGGCGTCCCTCCTAATGATTTCGTCGTTTTGGGACGTAAAGCCCCAGATATTACTGCTGCACACACTCACTCACTCACTCATTCTCTCTCTCTCTCTCTCTATGCTCAACGTGATGGAGACAATCCCTCGGGTACGTCGTCACCGGTGCGCTACAAACCGCGTCGTGTGCCACGCTGGTACAGCCGAAGCGCAGAAGCACCATTCTACGCTTCGGCTGGACAAGTAGACATGACAGCATGTCTTCTTTTAAGACATCCGGCAGAAAGCCAGAAACATCCGACACTAACTTGTGCGGGCTATCGCAGTTCTGAAGTGGTGCTGCGGAATTAAACGGGCACAGTCGCCGTCACCGGCAAATGACGTACACTGCCACATAGATAAGAAAACCATCTGCCGAAAGACAAGAATCTCAGCCAATTATTTTTTATGGCTATTTGCAATGTCGAAGTGTTATTTTTTTGGAGGGGGGGGGGGGGTTAAGGTATAAAATTCACTTTAGGTGCGAAGCACCTTAAAGGCTCGGCTTGTTAGCGTCTAATGTCGTCGCGGCGCGTCATGTAGTCACTGCCCATCTTAAAAAGGGCACGCGCCACAAAAATTGGGTAAATCCCACTACTCGCCACCGGTTCACAAAACGTGAAGCAGGCAACAGTTAGCCCAACAAATAGCCATCGACGTTAGTGGAGCTGAAACACCCTTCCCTGCATGCCTTAGGAAACTGAAACCGGGCATGTACAGATGAAGAAGAAGCGCCTTAGGGTAAGCTGCATTCCGACGCAGTTTTCCGACGACGTTAGTAGAGCTGAAACACCCTTGCCTGCATACTTCGCACCACCCCATTTTTTCCTGCGAATAAGCAACGTACAACATCGGAATAATAATATAACAATCCGCAGAAAGCCAGGAATCTCAATCAGTGGGTCTTGAGGTATGCTTTTAATGCTGCAGTTGTGTTGTGAGTATAAAATTTTACCATGAATTTAATACCAAAAATACATCAAATTGATTTTTGCAAGGCACTCATGATGCAGAAACACGTATTTGTCACCCCTGCGCAGATCAAGCACATCAAGTTATTTGGAAACATTTAAACCACAGCTCTGCAAAAGGTGGTAGAGGAGAGCAGCTAATAATCGCATTAAATGCGAAGCATTTCTTAGCGAACCTTTGGCACTTTGAGTGTTTCTTTCTATCTATCTATCTATCTATCTATCTATCTATCTATCTATCTATCTATCTATCTATCTATCTATCTATCTATCTATCTATCTATCTATCTATCTATCTATCTATCTATCTATCTATCCGCCTACGTCTGGGTGCTCTCGTGATCGCCTCCTTAACTACTTAACTTGGTGTAGACCAAAATTGGCATGGGAGGGTAAGGGTATCTGACGAATATGACTGTCGGGTCATGACATGAATAACATAAAAGTCCCGTCGAGTACGTCGTCAAACCCTTTCCACTAGACACGTCTGGCACATACCCGTTTACAACGAGCCACGGTGTACGGGTATGCGCTACAGGTGATTGAGAGTTTATATCTACCCAGGAATGGCGAGAACAGACACTGGTAATTTAAATGCGAGAGCTTTAAGAAAAACCGACATTGGCAGCGTTGACACGACGAATGGAAAGAATATAAATTAGGAGCCCAGCAGGAATCGAAACCAAGTATTCTGCGTGGCTTTCACGTATTCTACCACAGAGCCACGCCAGGTCTATAAACGGGTTTGGAAAAACAGCCTATGCAGGTGTAATGTCGGTGCAACGTCGATTGTAATTGTGGTGCTCGCTCTCAAATTTTTTAACAAAGCAAACATTACACACGTACTCCTATGACAAAGCCGTCATGTCGGGATAACGTCAGTTGTGGTTCCAGTGTTGGCTCCGCTTTTATAGTATGCTAATAAACATTATATTTGTATTTCTATGATTCAGCAAGCTATATAGAAGCATTGCTCGACCCCGGAGGAATACATTAACGAAATTTACGTGGGATATTCACACGATTCCACCATAAAGTACCCTTAGTTTCGATAATATTGACGTATGTACTCTAACGTGAGAGCTACCCTTTAAAGTTACCCTTTAAACGCCAATGTTGTCGACATGCCTGGTAAGCCCTTGATATGCATACAGCTACTACACTTACAAGAACACGTCGATCCACCTCGTAACACTTGGCTCAAAGCCAAAAAATACAGCATATATGTACTCGCTGACTGCTTCGCAGGAAACCGATTCTCACAACGCGTGGGATCTGCCGAATTTTTTCGCTTGAATCCTCTCGAGAATGAACTGAACAAAACAGACTTTGAAACTGCTGGTTGCACTCAGGATATACAGAGCCTCGTGTTCTCAGTTCCAGCTCTAGAGAGGCTTCACACAGGCACTCGGAAACGTGTGTTTTCGCGACCTCCAGTGAAAAAAGAGCAGTGCTCGGTCAGGGTATCTCAACCTACATTGCTAATGCGTTCGCCCGTGTTCTGCGAGCGCTCTGTGAGAGCCAGTTCACCTGGTCGATAAGGCGCGGCGTCTCGCACTACGTGACATCTTACACAGGCAACTCATCTCAGATACGGCCATTACAATGAAACCGAATCGCAACAATGAATGTCAAAATTACCAGGTAAAATTTTTAGGGAAAATTCCTTGCGACCTTCAACGCATCAAAACTTTGGCTTGTGTCGCATTATTTTCCTTATGTTATTTTGCTGTTTTATTTTGAAGAAAAAACATGACGACGATTGTCCATTCTTGCTAACAATACCTCTCCTGCTCAGAAAAACCCTACAGCAGAAAGGTGAGAGTAAACTTGGCTGACGGTTTTACGCCAGAATACGGCATTCAGCTGCTACTTAAATGGGCAAGAGGCACCATCGTTGCAGCATCACCCAAATGCGTTTGTCTGGTCTAGGCAGAAGTTCGCGGGAAGATGGAAGCTTGAAGACATGAAAAATGTTTGAACACAGAGTGTCGCTGGAACGAACGTTCCGACAAGCAGTCTTGTCGTCTTCAAGGCTGCAAGTTGCAGACTTGAAGTTACTACTTTAAAGAAGACAAGACCGCTTGTCGAAACGTTTGCTCTAGCGACACTGTCGTGTTCAAGAGTTTGTCTGTACGTCACTGCTAGTTTAGCGTTTGTTGTGTTGCACTAATGCTTGTTATTCTGGGTTCTTATATTTCGGTGAATTGAATGTGGAGCTACTGTTCTGTTATGACAGAATAGCAAGTGTGAGAAATTATTTAAAATATCCTTCCTATTCTGTTAACACTGCTTTATTGTTTTACTTCCTATGCCAGCATAGCACTCTCACAATTTAGAGTAATAATATGATTGGCGGTGTTTTACGTCCCAAAACCGCGATATGATTTTGAGAGAAGCCGCAGTGTAGGGCTCCGGAAAATTGGACAGCCTAAGGTTCTTTAACGTGCGCCTAAATCTAACAAATTGAAGTAAGGCTTTGTAAATAAGTTTACACGTACGTTACGCATAAAACACCAAGCTTCACATTGAACACGATGGTGTTCTGTATTTTTGCAGCGCTTAGTTCTTTTGGTACACGGCTTTGAATGACTACGCGACAGAAGAATTACAGGATTCCTTGTGCATTGGTCGAGGACTACTCGAAGGCAAAAGCCATTACGAAGGGCACTTATACCGCCCATTTTATGGCGATGTCCAACGTTCACGAATGACTTTAATTTTCCCATTAGTAAATAATATCCACTAACTCAGTGGTCACTAAATTACATTTGTCGTAGTATAATTAACGTTCACTAATTTTGGCGAATTTACCTTGCCCTAATTACCTTTCTACTCGCCTAACTTGCTTTGATTATCATCATGTGTATGAACAGTCATTATTTCTCTCGCTTTTGTATGGCTCTCGCTCCCCTAGGTGTCACGTACATGATCTTTTTCAACTTCACTTCCTCACGCCGGCTTTTGCATGAGAGCAAAAGGCTTTCGCCTAAATATATCTAGATTTTCAGTATTTGTGATTTCGATTCACATAAGTGATAACACCAAGACTTGAAATAACTGAACTTTGCATCTTCATTTTAACAGCGGAGCTTTTTAAGCTGTCGTAAACATGTGCACCGTCGTAAAAAAATATCATAATCCCGAACCGGCAGGCGCTGTCTTCATGATCCGGCACGCACCCTCTACATTCTCTTGAGGTGGGTATGCGCCACGGGAATTGGGCAAGCTCCACTACCGTGTAAAGGAGGCGCGAGTGTCAAACAAAGACGAACACGTGAAAATGAAATATAGAAAGAAATAAAGATAGAGATAAAAATAAAGCGCTAGAAAGAAAGAGGAAGAGAAAAATAGAGAAAAGTAAATGGAATAAAGATATCAAAATATAAAGAGACAGAAAAACATAGACACAGAGAGAAAGAGATAGAAAGAAAGAGGAAGCGATAACTAGAGAGAGAGAGAGAGGGAAGAAAGAGAAAGAAATATGGAAAAAGTGAGAAAGAGAAATAAATAAATAGAGTGATAAATAAAGTAGTACATAAAAAAGATGCAATAAACAGAGATAAAAAAAGAGAAAAAGAAAAGAAAAACAAGCAAGGAAGGCCGCCCGCTTGCTTCACGGTTGGCACCACTAGTGCGAAGCTGCCGTAATTTTTTTTTTTTGAAGCTGCGCTTCGAATACCGTCTTTCTTTTTGAGAACATCATGCTTTAAAACAGCAATCGTATACTTTTGCTGATGGTAGCCGAAGGATCGCTTTATAACACATCACACATTACCATCCTAGGACCTTAACCTGCCATTACTGTAAATCGCAGAAGCATTCCAAAACAACTGTGCAATAGTACCCACATGACTTTGTTAACAAAGAACGCTTTAAAATGTAACGTCTAATGCTGAAACCTATAAAAAGATGTAATCTACTGATTTTCTAGATAAGATCGTTATAGCAGATCCGGACGTTTTAACTAGACCAATGCCTATACCGCAGAATGGCGAAGCACATTTGAAAATAGAAACCTCAATTAAGACGATAAAAACAACACTAAAAGAAACGATCAGCTCCCACGATAAATTCCCTTCGTGGAGAAATTTTTTCGTGTGGATTTGTGCAGCATAACAAAACGTTCGAGGGTCTGGTAAAATATTCAAAGTGAATTAGACGCACCAGTGGATTGATTTATTGACATACCAGCTTGAGGTCAGCCTTCATCGGATGAAGGCCGCACCCCGAGAGAAACGTCGATACCTCATTTCATACGCACTTCTATTTCGGTGTATCTAAATCAATGAAAGAAAGGGAATGGATCGATGGGTACGTTGAACTTTAGACACAAAAGCACAAAGTTAGCAAACAATAAAGCTTATTAAGGAAAGCACACGGGCGCTACTCGAATTTTTAATTGATGTAGAGTAATTATGAGATCAATGGAAGTGGTAGTAGATGAAGAACAACTTGCCGCCGGTGGCGCTCAATGAAAAATTAGAGGAAGGAACTACTTACCAAAGACAGTAGGAAAAAAGTTCCGATGTTAATGAGAACAGTATTTGTGAATGCGAGCGTTTAACTTAACCTGATCTTGGTGGCCTTATTATTTTTATTGACGGCTTCACGTGCCTTCATGCAGCGTACTTTTCGTGTGACTAGTGTTTCTGAAGACACATAACGATGGTGTGTGCCTATCTATATAATATTTCGGCGTTCTTTTCATCACGTAAGACTCAGTGGTGACTGACCTATATCAGTGAATATATATATATATATATATATATATATATATATATATATATATATATATATATATATATATATATATATATATATATATATATATATAAATTTCGGCAGATCCCACGTACCGTGGGAGTCGATGTCATGCGAAGCATGCGGCGGGTAGGTGACTGTGGCGTAACTTTTTTTTTTACTGAGCGACACGTTACAAAATGACGCTAAAGATTTGTATACATTTTATACGCACACTTATATATGTTGAAGAGCCGCATATGTGTTATATAACCAGTTGTTTACGGTTGGGTAACGCTGCCAATGGCAACATGAGTACTACCAACACCAGAAGCGTTAAGCTGATATGTAGTGCTTATACGTGTCACGAGAACGCACGCATGTTTCACGAACCCGCGTGCACGTGTGCAAGAAGTTCTTGATAGTTCCTGAATAAGGGCATCATCACCGTGATCAGTGAGCACCAGCAGCTGTTCATGACTTGTTATAGGATCCGGTCGTGATCGTGGTGACGAGGGGCCCATGTGTAGTGAAGTATGTGGTATAGTAGAGCTGAGGGAATTCGCGGACGCCTCGGTCATTTCGTCGACAAATCGTCTGTCGACAGAGCCGGCGACATGTCGGAACCTGAAGCCACCCTTCGCGTTGGTGAGGAATAGGCCGTCGAGGCTGGTAGGCCTGGGTAGTGCTGCGTAGACCAACATCAGTGGACGGTGTTTGTCGTATTTGTAGACTACCTGGGCGTATGTGGCCTACGTAGCCGAGTCTACAAAGCGGCTGTCAATCAATCTGGCATCATCGTGGGTCAGCATGAGGCCATCGCCCAGCCTCGTAAGAAATGAAGAGGACACTGCGTCGTTCTGTTGGACGAAGTGTACGTTACGGTGCGGTGATGTGGATATCATATATATCTTTCATTAATTTATTCCTCCGGGGTCGAGCAATGCTTCAATATAGCTTGCTGTATCATAGGAATACAAACGTAATGTTTATTAGACTGCTATAAAAGCGGAGCCAACACTGGAACTACAGACGTTAATCAGATATGACGCCTGTATCGTAGGAGTAGACATCATAGGAGTATCATGTAGTGTTTATTGCTTTCTTGTAAAGTTAGATAACCAGTACCACAACCACAATTGACGTTGCACCGCTATTACGCCTGCTTAGGCTGCTTTTCCAGACCAATTAATAGACCTGGTGTGGCTCAGTGGTAGAATACCTGATTGCTACACAGAATGCTTGGGTTCGATTCCTGCTGGGATCCCAATTTTCATTCTTTGCATTCGTTGAGTCAATGCTGCCGATGTTGGTTTTCCTTAACGCTCTAGCATTTAAGTTAACAATGTCTGTTCTCGCCGTTCCTGGGTAGATATAAACTGTCAATCACCTGTGGCGCATACCCGTACACCGCGGCCCGTGGTAAACGGGTATGTGCCACACGTGTCTAGTGGAAAGGGTTTGACGACGTACGCGACAATATTTTAACGTTATTACGTCATGACCCGGTAGTCATATTCGTCAAAGCCTCTTACCCTCCCATGCAAATTTTGGTCTACCCCAAGCTAAGGAGGCGATCATGAGAGCACCCAGACGTAGGCGGCTAGATAGATAGATAGATAGATAGATACGTAGATAGAAACGCTCAAAGTGCCAGAGGTTCGCTAAGAAATGCTTCGCATTTAAAAAATAAGTGGGCACATTCCACAGATTGGTTACAAACCGAATCTATCTGAGTTAATGTGCAGTGCCCTACCTATGGGACACCACGGCACGGTTTCTCGGTCAAATTTCTCGGCTACTTGTGAATGCTAGAACTAATGCTGCGAGTGTTGGCCAGCGCCACCACTCACGATCACAGTGGTAAATGTTAATATAATAATGGCTAGGGTTTCACATCCCAAACACCACGGTATCATTAGGAGCGACGCCGTAGTGGAGGGCTCTGGAAATTTCAACCGCGCGGGCTTTAGGGAGCCTACATGAACGGCCGTTTTGTAGGCTCCCTAGTGGGCTTCTTTAACGTGCGCCTAAATCTAAGTACGTGGACCTCAAGCATTCCGCCTCCACCGAAGGGCGGCCGCCGCGGCCGGGATTTGATCCCGCGACGTCCGGGTCAGCAATCGAGAAAACAGTAAATTAATAGCGTTTGCTGGTGGGCTAGTTGGTGCATAGCTGAACTTCAATTGATGGCGCAAATGTTAAGACATGAACGTAGAAGACACGTAAGACACGTGTCTTACGTAAGTCCGTGTGTTACGTGTCTTCTACATTCCTGTCTTAACATTTGCGCCATCAACTAAAGTTCAGCAAAACAGTAAATGTTGAACACCTTTTTAACCGTTTGATTCACGGGGTATCCGAACTTCCTAGGTGTATGCGGCTGACCAATAAGTTCTCGCATGCTACCTGAAGGTGGCAAAGCCAGTATGCAACTCAGTATTCCCAAAAAATCTCGCTCGCGCAATATAGCCAGTAATGCCATAGTCGGGAATAAATCCAAACAAGATAGAAGTTCATAGAAGGATGGAGGCTTGAGTTGTCGAAAATCCGCCGTAAAGAACCAATGTCGCTGGGTCCTACGTTTCAGCCAGAGGACTAGTTAGGTCAACAACTGTGAAATAGGAATAATCAGAACGTTTTTTTTTAATTGCGGAGCACTTTAGGGGACCGGCTTGGCGTCTATCCATCTCATGTGGCGTGATCACGCTCACAGTAAAGTACTCAGTACAGGCGATAACAAGGCTAGCAATGCTCAAACCCTGGTTAAATGAACGAAGAAGGTCTAAAATAATATAAATAACAGATATATCCAAGAAGTAATCGCATTATTGAAATCGCTAAAACGTTTCGGACACATGGGGCTGACTCCGGCGATGCGCAAAAGAGCATTCCGACTCGTCGCCACTGCCTCACCGACCAAGCGAATGCCCCTCCCCTTGCGCCGCCTCTGCGTCGGCGCTGCGCTGCGTCGCTACGTGGCTACATCTCATGGGGGAAACAACCTGACGTAACTCGCTGCAGACGACGCGTATCTCAACTGGCGTACCAAGCAGGAAGCCGATAAAGTGCCGCAAAAAGTAGCGCACATGTCGCACGCCTAGTTTGTGAATCTGCCTAACAAAACACTACTTGTGCAGGGGAAAGCCTACATGCTTACCTCAACCATTGGCGTCATTGAGGCTTTGGTAAACGGAGCAGTGGGAACTCTACGAACGGGAATCGCTGGGTGCCCGTGCGACACACTTCATCAGGTTTAACAGTAGCGGAGCTGCCATGAGTTTTTCGTTTTTTGTTTATCTGTAGCCAGGGCACGGGGGTTGCTTTGCCTTGCTTACTCTGATGTTACATGTGTTCTCAGTGGCATTACGATTTACTTTGTCTTCTTTTATCGCAAAATTTATACGCTACTTTTACTCGTAATGACCGGTACCTCTGTCAAGGATGTCACAATACATTAAGAGGCTTTCACTGCTTGGGTTAGTATAAAACAAACAAAATACGCTGTAGCAACATCGCTTTGAGAGCAGCGCTTGAAGATAACAGACAAAGAATAAGCGCTATCATAAACCTTTCTTCATCTGAATACTCCAAGATGCGTGCTGTCTCTTTGCGAGTACGTGCATGTGGCGATGCTGCAGTTCTTTAATGAGAGTGTCGGCGTCCCTTTTATCGAACGTCTCAGGAGAATAAATGACAGAGACAGCATTCGGTGTTTTAGCCTCGGAGACCCGCGTCCTCGAGCTCGCTCGACGAGCAGCCTTCCTTCCCAGAAGCGGCGCTGCATTTTCTCCTCACTCTGCGTTCTTCCTGAGTTTTGGGATGGGCTTATTGCAGTACCGGATGTCGGCATTCTCAAGAGAAGGCTTTCAAAGTGGCGAAAGACTGCCGCTTTGTGTTTCTGACTTCTGTCTCTCGGGAGTACCTGCTTCGTTCTCTCAAAGCGGCCACTGTACGCTGCGTAGGTGTCCTCACGGCTCTTGCTCCAACTCTTTGTGGCACGAAACATCTTGACATTAGACGCGCATCTTTAATTCGGTTACTTCCCGCTCCCTCCTTTCGTCTCAGGTGTACTGAAAATATTGTCGAACTTTAACCTCGTGAGGGGATAGGTGGGACAGGTGTAAAGGTGACTTATCCTGTAATAACTTTAGCTGTAGTCTCGAAAACCATGCCATCTCCAGTTTCCGTCAGCATTTGCTCAGAAATAAAGTACACCAATGGTATTCTTGTTGTGCTAGCAATGTCCCTCTTCTGCGCAAGCCTTGCCAGTCACACCTCTTCACCATTTACTCAGTCAGGACAATTTCGCCTTTTATATGCATCAATAGTCGTCACTCGAGTTTATAGCTCTTCAGGTGCGAGACTACTGCGCTGCATCTTGTCGACTAAGCCGCCGGTATGACACACATGCGCGTTTCGCAAAGAAAAAAAATATACAAAAAACAAAACGAATTTCTACGTCCACAGCGTTCATAACGCCTGTAGCGACATTCGTCTCGCTTTATGGTAAAAGCATGCCGTTTTTCTCCAGTTTGTCTACGCTCAATGACTTCACTTTACATTTATACATACACACGTATAAATCGTGCGGTGCATGCAGAGTGATAACTCGCGATCGTGGGGTCTATATACGCTACACGCTCCGGTGGCAGCCAATATAAAGTACCGCAGTGGTACACCCTGTGCGAGTTCGCGCCTTTTGACCATGAACTGCGTGTTTTGATATGCAAACATCTGTTCATACCCCGCTCTTTCAACGCCTGCACTCCATACACCGTACGGGTATTCTATAAAGTTCAGTGTGCACCTCTTTATACTAACGATTGCGTTTCAATAGAGCACCAGGATCGCATTTCGAAATATCAAATAACACTTCATATACTTCATACAGAAACTTCGTTCACACCGTTCCGCGTTCCTCGATGTTTGCCCTGCAGGCTGAGTAAACCCAAAACAGGTTCGTCACTTTCATTTCGTACTAAAACATCGGTTTATACGAGTGAGCTCTTTACAAAAACAAAATAACGAGAACACCATACATACATACATACATACATACATACATACATACATACATACATGCATGCATACATACATACGTACATACATACATACATACATACATACATACATACATACATACATACATACATGCATACATACATAAATTGCAGCTTTCCGCACATCTGTATGCGTATGCGTACCATGCAAAATAACACTTGTAGGAACAAAAAGGAAAGCATTCTAATATTGGTAATGAAAAATCGGCACGGCGCCTCACTGTCGACGAGTGGCAATTTCACTGTGAAGATTAAGATCACTCGAGAGGATGGCTAGGCACACGGGGCTACTACGCACATGCGCATAAGGGGTCGGCATTTGGCGAGAAAGCGTATCATCGCAAAAAGAAAAGAAAGAATGAAGAACGGGCTACGCGGCGTGCGTTGTTAGTACGTGGAAGCGGGCACGTCGACAAATCTGGTTTCCGCAAAAGGCTGGTTTCGTAATATGGTTAGTTCGCGTCAAGCGCATGCCTATATTATAGTTATTTTTATTTTGCGGGAACAAGAAGTGTCCTCTCGTATGTTTCTTTTTATTTGTTCCTGTCTAGCCGCTAACACGACGCATAATCGAATGACACAGCTCGTAATAGAGTCAGGTCGTCCACTGCTATGCGTCGTTGCAGATGGATAAAAAATTGAAGCTCCCTTGTTTTCATATGCTATGAGGTTCAACTACAGAGTCCTGGTAACGGGTAATACGGATGCAAATGTACCAAGAAAGTTATAATATATGAGTATCCAGCGCTGTCATGGTATGAATAATTTACCTATAGTGACCGAGAAGTTTGAAATGTCTGCTGTTCCATCGCAATAAATCTACTTAGTCCTCTGAAGTGACTGCTATTTCCGTCGTTTAAATGATATGCCTCTTAATTGTTTTCGACGAGAGCGTCTTGACAGCGACGAATGCTTTAACTGCGGAGCAGCTTAAAGGACCGCCCTCTCGTCGTCTCATGTGGCGCGTTGGTGTCACGCAGTTCCCACGTCTGATACACATAAGCCGAGTACACTGTACATATGGAAAGCGAGCGCACCCTTGCCCGTAAACGCCAGCGTCGCCGAAGCGCTAATTCGTCTGCCCGAGCCAGCGAAGTGACAGCGAAACGCAAGCGCCGGGAGTTAGACGCACCGCGCTCGGAGCAGCAAATAGTAGAAAAAAAACAGTAGAAAGGAGACGATAGAATAGAATATAGATGATCGCAAAAACAAATAAGATAATCACAACCAAAGAACAGAAAGCACATATAATATCACAAATCACACGAAAAGAACACAGAAGAGCACATAAACACACGACGACAAAAGAACAGAAAAGACCAGATACACACAGCAGAAGCACACAGGCAAATTCCCCGCGGCTCGTATAGCTGTCACCTAGGGTGCCAATGACCTTGATAATTGTTGACGCGTTAGCGCATGGAGGCGACCACACTTTCTGCAACCCTTTCCTTGCATAAATTGAACGCCAAGCTCTAAACGAAACATCCTGCACAGGCGACGTACGGGTGAGTTCCCACTACGAGTCGACAAGTGATTAACAGACAAACGAACAAGTAAATAAATAAATAAATAAATAAATAAATAAATAAATAAAAACAATGTTAAGTATTTCCAACTTCCACATGTCTCTACATATGAGCAAAATGCGCTGCACGCGCGGCTAACGCACAATCGATAGACGAAAAATCAGGCCACGGTGATCAGCACATTTTTCGGAAGCAGAGTTGCACTTTAATTTTTCTTTTCATGTCATTCTCGCTTCTTGTGATTTGTGCCGCGTCTGGTTGCCACACTCCCTCTCAGAGTCGACACCGATAATTTTCACGGTGGTTGTTTGGAAAGTGAAATATCGCAGCCCTCGGTGTTTTAAGCGAACGTTGTACTTGTATTTTTTTTTACGCCGGATTGCCTTCGTTGCTTGAGTGATGATGAGCGTCGGCGACTTCTAGATGCTGTTAATGCTTCCCAGTGGGAGCGTCGTCATTTCGCTCGTCTCATCGCACAAAATCGCGAGTTTTGAGCCGTTGCAACGAAATCAACGGTAGAACAGGATGCTTTTTTTTTCTCTCGCTCCGACCGGAAGCTGCGCTGCTCTATCAGAGCAGAGTGTCAGGCATTACCGGAGGCTCAACTTCCTTCCTTACCTGAAAATAAGTTTAGAACTACTCGGCTGTGACGGAGCGATCGTCGCTTCTAATCCGCGATACGCGAGGGTGCCTCCAATGAAAGTTTCCTCCGCACTCTAGATAAGGTGGTCGTCAACAGATTTCCAATATACTTGGTTGATAAGAAATATAGCAACGAACATTTGGGCGTGGTAATATGGCCGTTAGGTTTTATGAACCGGCGAAAACGACGTGCTTGATAGACTTCGAAAGCAGGCGTCGCCGGATTTCCGCTATGATAAAAGATACGACCTTATCGCAATGTCATTAACAGGCTATCGTATAAAATACCTATAATGTTGACGTCGGAAATTCAGACTGCCGAATATGATCGATATTCTAGGACACCAATATTTCCTCGCATTTCGAGAAACTGACTTGGTGATGATATCTGTCTCAACAAGTAAATACATCTGTGTTCGTGCCCAAATGTTGATATAGAAAAAAAGTACTGCTGCAACATCGCCATGTGATTGTTAATAATTGTTGGGGTTTAACATCCCAAAACCACGGAATGATTATGAGAGACGCCGTAGTGGAGGGCTCCTGAAATTTCAACCAACTGGGGTTCCTTAACGTGCACCTAAATCTAAGTACAGCTGCGTTTGCTTCTTTCTCATGTCCCGTGAATTTTTTGGCTTTTCTTCAAGTAACATGAACCAACTGGCCCAGATTTCGACACTTCTGCCTAAGTACGTGGGCTTCAAGCATTTTCGCCTCCATCGAAAATGCGTCTGCCGCGGCAGGAATTCGATCCCGCGACCTGGGAGTACGCAGTCGGGCACCTTAACCACTACACCACAGTGGCGGGTCGCTGTGCGAAGGTTGATTTAGATTTAAAGAAATAGTGGATAAACCAAACCGCCTTGACGTCGGTGTTAGGAGTTATGAAAATGTTAGTAAAACGTGTAGACTTCGATAGAGGTATAGCATAAAGCATAAAGGTTTCATGGTGTAGGGCGGAAGAATAGCAGAATACGAAGTCAGATAAGCATGTGTTATACGAGTATTGGAGACACAAAATGTGAACTCGGTAGTCATAATATCTATTCAGAGGCTCCAACCATGCGGATTGCTCTACAGGAATTTAAAAATAAAGGAATGGATCCAGAAATGCGCAGCGTCAGCCCACTATCCATGTATTAACGCTACCCTGTTTCCCTCACTATATTCCCTCACTATAAAGCATCGGGACGATGCTTTTTCAGAGGGGGGCATTGCCGCAAGTCTTATATTTCATGAGTTGAAGCTTCACCCACAAAGACTGTGGGCAACGCGCTGCGCAGGCCTCGCCGTGATGTGTAGGAAGCTTCGCGATTGTTTTGGAACAATCCGTTAAGATTGCGCGCCGCACGAGAATGTTCCAGCTTTGTCGAGAGATAACGCCGCCAACAGCGATATCGCTGGAAAGTTCGATAGCACCTGTATAAAAGCCGACGCACTTCGCCGCTTGTCAGTTGATCGACGGACGACGCCCTGTTCGCCGCTATCATTGTACAGCGTGTATTGCTGCAGTTCTAGTTCTCATTTTCCCGGCCATAAGTTCGGCCAAATAAAGAGTTTCATTCTGCAAACGCCGACTGCTTTCTTCGTCGACGTCACGACCACGTGACATCTGGTGGAGGTGCTGCTCGTTCATGTTCCGGACGCCCCCGACAAGCCTTGAACCCAGCCCACGTCGCGAAGAAGACACCGACACCATCAGCGGCAGTGGAGCCAGCCGCAGACTGGAAGGACTACCCCCACAATACGGACCCCTACCGGACAAGACCAGGATCACAACGAAGAAGACAACAGCCACAATGACAACCGCTGTGGCGCCTACAACGGTCGTCATGCATCAACCGAGGGAGCCGCCGACATTCCGCGGATCACCATGCGAGGATCCAGAAAGCTGGCTGGAGGCATACGACCGAGTCTCCACGTTCAACAACTGGGACTGCGTCGAGAAGCTACGCCATGTCTACTTCGCCCTTCAAGATTGCGCAAGGACCTGGTTCGAGAATCGAGAGTCCACGCTAACATCATAAGACCTCTTCCGCACCGGATTTCTCAACACCTTCACGAGCGTCATCCGGAAAGAAAGGGCTGAAACCCTTCTCGAGACCCGTGTACAGCTCCCCAATGAAAACGTCGGACTGTACACCGAAGAAATGACTCGACTATTCCGCCATGCCGATCCAGCCATGTCCGAAGAAAAGAAAGTTCGCTTCCTGATACGGGGAGTGAAGGAAGAACTCTTCGCCGGACTTGTGCGCAACCCGCCGAAGACGGTCTCGGAATTCCTTTCAGAGGCCACCACAATCGAAAAGGCACTAGAAATCCGCACTAGGCAGTACAACCGCCGCATTCCTACGACGACCTACGGGGAGGTTCAGGCGCTGCAGTCTGATGACCTGCGTGACACCATCAGAGCGATTGTGCGG
Source organism: Rhipicephalus sanguineus (assembly GCF_013339695.2). NCBI lineage: Eukaryota > Metazoa > Arthropoda > Arachnida > Ixodida > Ixodidae > Rhipicephalus > Rhipicephalus sanguineus. The sequence continues at coordinate 137,728,043 of NC_051184.2, forward strand.
GAAGAGCTGCGCAAAGTGTTACCTTCGCCGCAGCATCAAGTGCATTCAATCGCCGACGTTGTCCGCGAGGAAGTCCGGCAATCGCTTGGAATTCCCGAAGCACCGCAGGCTCAGCCGGAAGCAATGAGCTATGCTGCTGCAGCCCGACGCAGCGCCCCACCCCCTCGCCCACGTCAAGACGCCGCGTCGCCGCAGCAGTTCCGCCGCCAGGCACCGCCGCCACCACCACCGACGCCATACCGCCCGCCGACAGGACAACGCTGCGCCCCCCGAAAGACCGACGTTTGGCGTGCCCCTGACAACCGGCCGCTCTGCTATCACTGCGGGGAAGCCGGTCACACATACCGCCGATGCCAGTATCGACAGATGGGGCTACGCGGATTCGCCGTTAACGCGCCGCGCCCGCAGCCAGGCGAACGGCCTCGCGACATCGACGACTACCTCACCGGAGCACAGTGGGAAGAACGACGAGCTTCCCGCTCGCCGTCGCCCGGCCGCTACATGTCACCGCACCGCCGGCAGTACACTGGCCCAAACCGGGGCCGGTCGCCTAGCCCGTATCCGGGAAACTAAGGGCAGCAACCGATGGAGGTGCGGTTGCTGTACGACGAAATGCCGAAGATCCTCCGCGGCCGCCGACGACGACAACGCGACGAGACCTTCAGAACACGACGCAAACCGGACGGAGCCCTCACGACGAAACTTCGCGGCCCGAAGAAAACCTGACGACGCAACGTAGAAACAGCGGGACAAATCGACGAAGCCGTGATCCGACGCCACGACCTAACCGCAACGCAAGACGACGAACTAGCGACCTCGATGTCCTTATCGACGGCCAGAGCATCACAGCTCTCGTCGACAGCGGAGCCGACTATTCCGTCGTCAGTGGGCCATTCGCCACCAAGCTGAAGAAAGTAAAGACCGCTTGGAGTGGACCCGAAATCCGGACAGCTGGAGGCCACCTGATAACACCGATTGGTGTCTGCACGACAAGAGTGACCATCAATAACCACACTTATCCTGCGAGCTTTGTAATCCTACAAAACTGCTCCAGGGATGTGATACTCGGAATGGACTTCCTAAGTGACCACGGCGCCGTTATCGACCTGAGGTCTGAGTCGATAACACTAACCTCAGACAAAGCGCTCCCGCCCCACCCGACGCCAGGGAACCATGCACTGAATGTGATAGAAGAGCAGGTGACCGTTCCGCCGCGCTCCAGCGTCATTATTTCCGTCGGCACTGAAAAACCTGCAAACCTTGAAGGCGTAATCGATGGCGATCAGCAACTACTCCTGAATCGTCAAATTTGCGTCGCAAGAGGTATCGCCGAGCTGCATGACGGTAAAGCAAAGGTACTGCTGACAAACTTCAGCCACGAATATAGGCAGCTCAACATGGGTACGACGGTTGCCTACATCGACGAATGTGTAGCCGCCAGCGATGCTTTCGCCCTCTTCGATGCTGCCGAACCTGCTTCGACGAATAGAGGTCCCGAACCGGATTTTGACGTCAACCCGAGCCTTCCGAAGGTCAAGCAAGACCAGCTCAAAACCCTGCTCCTGCAATACAAGCACTGTTTCTCGTCGTCCTCGCGGGTCCGACAAACGCCCCTTGCTAAGCACCGCATTATAACAGAAGAAAATTCTCGACGACTCCGACAGAGCCCCTACAGAGTTTCGACGCGAGAACGTGAGGCCATAAAGAAACAAGTCGACGAAATGTTACGCGACGATATCATCCAGCCTTCAAAGAGTCCGTGGGCGTCACCCGTGGTATTAGTGAAGAAGGACGGGACACTGCGCTTCTGCGTTGATTATCGGCGCCTCAATAAAATCACGAAGAAGGACGTGTACCCCCTCCCACGGATAGACGACACCCTGGATCGACTTCACAACGCAACGTACTTTTCGTCGATGGACCTCAAGACCGGCTATTGGCAGGTCGAAGTAGATGAAAGAGACCGAGAAAAGACCGCTTTTATAACACCCGACGGCCTCTTTGAGTTCAAGGTCATGCCTTTCGGTCTTTGCGCGGCACCTGCGACGTTCCAGCGCGCCATGGACACCGTACTGGCTGGATTGAAGTGGCAGACGTGCCTTGTGTATTTGGACGACGTCGTCGTGTTTTCCTCGACCTTCGACGAGCATCTCCGGCGGCTTGAGGCAGTACTTCAAGCAATCAAGACCTCTGGACTGACTCTGAAACCAGAAACGTGCCGATTCGCATACGACGAGCTCCTGTTTCTCGGTCATGTGATCAGCAAGTCTGGAGTGCGCCCAGACCCGCGGAAAACAGCGGCCATCGCCGACTTCGCGCCTCCCACCGACAAGAAGGCCGTCCGCCGATTTCTCGGCTTATGCGCCTATTACAGACGCTTCGTCAAAAACTTTTCACGCATCGCCGAACCACTCACGCTTCTCACGAAGAATAACGTGGAATTCAGGTGGGAACCGGAGCAAGTGCAAGCATTTCAGGAACTTAAACGACGCCTGCAGACGCCACCCATACTTGCGCATTTCGACGATTGCGCCGATACTGAAATACACACCGACGCAAGCAGCGTAGGACTCGGTGCCGTCCTTGTGCAAAAGACGGACGGGCTTGAAAGGGTTATCAGTTATGCTAGCCGGTCATTATCCAAGGCAGAAGCCAACTATTCCACAACAGAAAGGGAATGCCTCGCCATCATCTGGGCTACGTCAAAGTTTCGCCCCTACCTCTATGGCAGGCCCTTCAAAGTTGTCAGTGACCATCACGCCTTATGTTGGCTAGCTAACTTGAAGGACCCTTCAGGTCGTCCCGCACGATGGAGTCTGAGGCTTCAAGAATTCGACGTTACCGTCGTGTACAAGTCCGGACGAAAACACTCTGACGCCGACTGCCTCTCTCTTGCCCCCGTCGACGCGCCGCCGCAAGACGACGACGATGACTGCTTCCTCGGAACTATAAGTGCCGACGACTTCGCCGAAAGGCAACGAGCCGACGCGGAACTGGGGGGCCTTATGGAGTACCTCCAGTGCAAGACCGCCGTTGTTCCGAAGGTATTCAAGCGAGGACTGTCGTCGTTTTTCTTACGGAACGGCGTTCTCCTGAAAAAAAACTTCTCGCCACTTCGAACGGACTATCTTCTTGTCGTGCCCTCATCATTGCGACCAGAAGTCCTCCAGGCCCTACACGACGACCCGACGGCTGGACACCTCGGTGTTTCCCGCACGCTCGCCAGAATACAGGAAAAGTACTACTGGCCACGCCTTGCTGCCGACGTCGCCCACTACGTCAAGACTTGCCGAGATTGCCAGCGACGGAAAACACAGCCGACTAGGCCAGCGGGACTTCTGCAGCCAATCGAACCACCTCACCGGCCGTTCCAGCAAATCGGGATGGACCTACTGGGGCCGTTCCCGACGTCGACTTCCGGCAACAAGTGGATCGTCGTAGCAACTGACTACCTCACCCGCTACGCCGAGACAAAGGCATTGCCCAAAGGCAGTGCCGCGGAGGTAACCAAGTTCTTCGTGGAGAACATCGTCTTGCGTCATGGCGCCCCAGAGGTCCTCATCACAGACAGAGGTACCGCTTTTACAGCGGACCTAACTCAGGCGATCTTAAAATACAGCGCGACGAGCCACCGCTGCACCACCGCCTACCACCCGCAGACCAATGGCCTCACCGAGCGTCTAAATAAGACCATCGCCGACATGCTCGCCATGTACGTCGACGTTGAGCACAAGACGTGGGACGCCGTCCTTCCGTACGTGACCTTCGCTTACAACACGGCCGTCCAAGAAACGACGCAGATGACGCCGTACAGGTTGGTCTACGGAAGGAGCCCGGCGACGACGCTCGACGCCATGCTACTCAACGTCACCGACGAAGAAAATGTCGACGCCGCCGCTTACTTATAACGTGCCGAAGAAGCTCGACAGCTGGCCCGCCTGCGCATCAAGACCGAGCAGCACACCGGCAGCCGTCGCTACAATCTTCGACGACGCTTCGTCGAGTACCAGCCCGGCGACCGTGTCTGGGTCTGGACGCCAATACGACGACGCGGACTAAGCGAGAAGCTTCTTCGACGATACTTCGGACCGTACAGGGTACTTCGACGTCTCGGCGCACTCGACTACGAGGTTGTCCCCGACGGCATCACGAACTCTCAGAGGCGCCGAGCTCGACCCGAGGTCGTGCATGTGGTGCGCCTTAAACCGTACTATGCTCGTTAACGCACCTGAGGACTCTAATGTTTGCTTTCTTTATTAGTTTTCTTTGGTATTGCATGTATTCATGTTCTGTTTTTAAGCATCGGGACGATGCTTTTTCAGAGGGGGGCATTGCCGCAAGTCTTATATTTCATGAGTTGAAGCTTCACCCACAAAGACTGTGGGCAACGCGCTGCGCAGGCCTCGCTGTGATGTGTAGGAACCTTCGCGATTGTTTTGGAACAATCCGTTAAGATGGCGCGCCGCACGAGAATGTTCCAGCTTTGTCGAGAGATAACGCCGCCAACAGCGATATCGCTGGAAAGTTCGATAGCACCTGTATAAAAGCCGACGCAATTCGCCGCTTGTCAGTTGATCGAGGGACGACGCCCTGTTCGCCGCTATCATTGTACAGCGTGTATTGCTGTAGTTCTAGTTCTCATATTCCCGGCCACAAGTTCGGCCAAATAAACAGTTTCATTCTGCAAACGCCGACTGCTTTCTTCGTCGACGTCACGACCACGTGACAATATGCATGAAAAGCTTTCCTACCCACCATTATAGCTTAAGGTCGCGGGCCGAATTTTCGGTGAAGGCGAGAATGCTTCAGGCTCGTGTGCTTAGGTTTAGGTGGAGGTTAAGGTGGTGGTCGAAATTTCCGGAACCCTCCACTACGGCGTCCCTCATAATCATGTCGTGGTTTAGGGAGTTAAACCCCAACAGTTATAATTATTACCTTTATAGCTTAGCCGGCTGAGCTGTTTCGCTGCCAAGCTCGTGCCGAGGGTTCCATTCCCTGCCACAGCGGCCGCGTTTCGGCTGGCGCGTAATGCAATAACACACACGTGTACTTGGATTTAGGCACTCGTCAAAGAACCCCAGGTGGTCAAAATTAAGCAGGACTTCCCCACTGCATCATCCTCATTTTCAGCCTGACTACGCCCACAGCTGGGCAGACACCCTCTCCCATGTTGCTCCAATCAACCCGGTCCTGTGCTTACTACGGCCACGTTGTACCCGCAAGCTTCTTGA